>NW_025335780.1:12723975-12842708 GCF_004798865.1 Varanus komodoensis
ACTTGCCACAATTTGTTGTGATCCACACAATAAAAGGCTTTAGCATAATCAATGAAACAGAAGTAGATGTTTTTCTGGAACTCCCTAGCTTTCTCCATGATCCAGCATATGTTGGCAATTTGATCTCTAGTTCCTCTGCCTCTTCGAAATCCTGCCTGTACTTCTGGTAGTTCTCGGTCCACATACTGCTGGAGCCTTGCTTGTAGGATTTTGAGCATCACTTTGCTAGCATGTGAAATGAGTGCAATGGTGCGGTAGTTTGAACATTCTTTGGCATTGCCCTTCTTTGGGATGGGAATGTAAACTGACCTTTTCCAATCCTGTGGCCACTGCTGAGTTTTCCAAATTTGCTGGCATATTGAGTGTAGCACTTTTACTGCATTGTCTTTTAGGATTTTGAATAGCTCAGCTGGAATACTGTCGCCTCCACTAGCTTTGTTGTTGCTCAGTCTTCCTAAATCCCTTTTGACTTCACATTCCAGGATGTCTGACTCGAGGTCAGCGACCACTTCATCGTGGTTATCAGGAATGTTAAAGTCTTTCTTATATAGTTTTTCTGTGTCAACTTGCCACCTCTTCTATTTCCTCTGCCTATGTGAGGTCCATGCCATTTTTGTCCTTTATCATGCCCATCTTTGCATGAAACGCTGCCTTCATATCTCCAATTTTCTTGAAGAGATCTCTGGTCCTCCCTAGTCTACTGTTTCCTTCTATTTCTTTGCACTGTTCATTTAAGAAGGCATTCTTATCTCTTCTAGCTATTCTCTGGAATTCTGCATTCAATTGGGTGTATCTTTCCTTTTCTCCCTTGCCTTTCACCTCCCTTCTTTCCTCAGCTATTTGTAAAGCTTCCTCAGACAGCCATTTTGCTTTCTTGCATGTCTATTTCTTTGGGATGGTTTTAGTTGCTACCTCTTGTACAATTAATTGGTAAATTACAATGAAAAATACAATCAAAATAGTGCATCTGGATAATATTTTTATAGAGACCAGTAGAAAACTTACTCAACAAGCTGTGTAAGATTCCTTTTTCAGGATGAATGTTATGCTAAACAAAAACTGCAAAATGAAATGCTTTAAGTATGTGGCAGGAAAGCTACAGTGGGTGATAATGAAATTTCAAAAACAAATTTTCACAATTAAAATTGGACTATTTCTTGCATGACTCAGTGTGATATTAGCCAATTCTCTCCTTCCAGTATTTACTTCCTCCCCACCTCCTGCCTCCATACAGCATTCTTTATTCCAAATTGGGTTGTCCTATAGACATGGGAAAGCTGAAGTCCTGGGTCAAATCCAACCTTTCTGGGATTTACACAGATGGCAAAATCCCATCACCAACTGCTGATGTTTTCCTCCATTCTAAAAAAACTGACCTGCCTCTCATAAGGCTGAATTGCTGGCTGAGAAAATATTTGGGATAAAATATGCTTCCATTGTTGTTATTTTATCCCTGCTCCTTTTGCCCATCCCCCTTGTTTTGCCGAAGTGATGGGCAATTTTCTTCATTTGGAATTTTTGATACATCCAAGCCTACATGTTTTACTAATCTGTTGCCTGCTACCCTGCCTCCTTTTGGGAATTTTCTAAACAGCAAATAATTGGCTGCCCGTGCAGTCGTCTACAGCATAGCAAGGGACATTAATGCTAGAATATCTTTCTCTATATATGTGTGTGTGTGCGTCAGTGTGTGTGTATTACAACAAATTCTATTCAGTCCCTGCACGTGTATGCTTAAAAGGGCAACAAGCAGCAGAAAGGTTGAACATGAGGATATAATAAAATGGTATTAAAATTAGGTATTGCATCCTTTGTGGTAAAAGATCTTCCTCAGTTGCATCCATTCTGAAGCAAAAGATCTTCAGCACTGACAAAACCTTTGCCCCTGATAGATTATCTTTGATAGCTGTGGACCAGTTGTCAACCAGAGGGCAGTTCTCATTGTCATAAATTTGCTGCACTATATAACTAAAGCCAAAGCAGAATTCCCTTATCGTTTCACAATTGGAAGGCTCCAATCTTCACACCATATGCTCCATATTGGTCTCATTGCATTGGTTTCAGTCCTGCACTGTCCCCTCCTTGAGAGCTAATGCAGTTATTCAGATTGTACAAATGGGTATGAATGTGTATGATCTGAACAAAAATGGCACACACACACTCGTGCCTCCTGAACGATCAGTGAACATCTTCCTTTTAATCTTTTGGAACTGGAATTTTGGGCTTTGGGGTCCTATAATGATGGAACCCTTCAGGGACTGTCCAGCTGAGCAGAAGCATGGCAGGCAGGCATGCTTGCATGCATGCACACACATGCACACACGCACACATGCAGTCTCTCTCTCTCTCTCTCTCTCTCTCTCTCTCTCTCTCTCTCTCTCACACACACACACACACACACACACACACACACACACACACACTAGGCTTTATCCTTTGTCTCCCTCCCCAGTGCCTATGATCAATGCTTCCAAACAGCTGCTTGGTAGGCTGTCATTGCATTGCTGTGCTGGGAAAGATGGTGCTAGTAAATTCGTTCACATGGAACTTCTTCTGCACTGCAATCAGGGCAGTGCAGGGAGGGTAATTTAGGGGGCAGCATATGGTAGAATCTTGGGGGGGGGTCACTGGTGGTAGCATGGATACCTATCAGGCCCCATGGGAGCTCCTGCAGGTGGCATGGGACTTAACAACTATTAGACAAAGGCTTCTAGAATCTGCAGAGTGGGCCACTTGCAGGATCCAGGTACTATATTAAAACCACTACAATCTACTGTATTTTATTTAATATTCTGAAACATATTTGCATACAGACATTGGCAAATATAATACCAGTGAAATGTTGGGTGCTGTTTCTTAGTTGGGTCAGAACCATCAGCTCAAACAAAGTGTGACTCAAATAATTTTGAAACTTTTGATTTCATGGCTCGAAAGAGAATAGAACTTTTTTTTTTAAATGGGGAAAGCCACAAGTGATTTTTTTTAATGTCATAAGTTGAGATAATATATTGTGTTTCACTTGATACAACTGAAATATCTCATCAAATTCTTTAGCTATAATGATGCACTTTAGAGACAGGTGTGTCTAAATATTTAGCTACTCCTGCATTTTTCTCCATTATTTCCTAAATAGATCACTTGATGAACAATTTACTGAATTTCCGTGTCATTAGTCCAGTTAAATGTATATATGATTTATTACAGCTTTGTGGAATAAAGCAAATTATTATGAGCTTAACAAAATGGAAAGCTAATGTCTTTCTTGCCAACAAAAGTTCTCATGGGAAAAGTTAACATTTTTAGCAATGAGAAAACTAAAATGTAGTCTGTGTTCTTAAACGTTTTTGTAACACAAGACCCAGTTGTTCAATGCAGCCCAATTGTTCAATGCAGTTGAACCAATGCAGCCTAACCTTTTTTCAGTGGTTAAGCTGCTAACTAATGTATAGTATTGGGATCATATTAGACCATTCCCAAAAGACAAAATGGTTTAGGGCCAGGTTATGTAAAGGACCACTTCTATGGCAATGAAACTGGCAGAGTTCTGCAGGTGCTTGTATGAAGGAATTATCAGGGTGTTTAAGGATAGGCTGAACATGCACATAGTAGGCATGTCATGAGCAGAGCTGGCTGGAGCCAGAGGTCAGACTAGATGGCACAGGAGACCCCTTCTGACTCACTCTGTTTCTATGTTTCTATTACCCATATATCAGGCATGCATAAAAGGGCTTTACCTGTGTTGCCCAAACTATGGTATGTTCCCTCAAGAATTGAAGTTGGTCCCATTTTCTTTGCCTTTAGGAAAGGGGCAAAGATGCATCTTTCCAAAGTGTTTTAAATTTTGAATTTTTAGGTATTTTGAGTAAGATTTCTTTATATGACCTTGATAGTTTTTTGTTGCAAAAATGGTTTATTTGATGATGAAGATAAAATTGATGATTTTTTTGAAATGTTTGTAAAGAATTAAGACAGTATGAGCAAAATTAAGCAAAACTGATTTGACAAAATTATCAGTGCTGTTTGTGAGCAGTGAAATTGGAGTAGCATGAAGTAAAATTCTTGTGAAGGGAGGTAGAGTCTCCAAGAGTCTGGAAGGGTAAAAAAGAAAATTTTCGGAACATTTATCAGGATTAAAATGAATGTCCTGAGAAATGTTGGCCCACTTAGGGCATAATTCTGTGGCCTTTGGACATTGCCTAGGACGGACTCACCTTCTCCCCTCCCTGGTGGCATAGAAATAGTCATGCCAGGCGATACCTAAGATTACACATGGGCCTTCCAGTGGGTTAATGGAGCGTGCAGGACCATGGGCGTGGAGGAGGCTGATTATACTAGTGCCTGTTGGGCCCCAGCTTCCTCCCTAATGCTTAATCTAGATGGCTGAAAATGGCCAACTAGGGAAAATACATGGTGTGACTGTGACAGAGATTGCCACTCCCTTGCTCCTCACACTTGATGCATGTACACTTCCAAGTTTAGAAGGTGCTATGCATCTAAGGTGGAAGGCATTTGACTTCACCATCCCTGTTGAATGAAGCTACATTTCTATTTCCTATTGGTAGTGAAAGAAGAAATGGCCTGAAAGAAGAGGGTAGGAAGGCAGTAGAAAGCACCTAAAGAATTTATTTCCTTCCATCATTTAATATGAATGTTAAATAATATTAAAACTGAATTCACAGTTGCATTTAGAGTTCGCCACCATATTTACAGATTCTGAAAGAGGAGAGATCTTTTCCTTCACTCCCAGTGCATACTATAATTACCAAATTCTAGTCACTGAAAGAGACTTTCCAAAATAACCAAAGAAAATTTGCCAAAAAACAAACAGAGGAAAATATTTTCCATGATGTTCTAGCTAAGTCCAAAGGCACCCATTCTACTGAGTTTAGTGGAACTTAATCCCAAGTAAGTGTGCAGCCTGATATATTTTTCTTCCAGTATTGTTTGTATTTCTCATCACTATGACTGGGTGGAAAGTCAATCAGAAATGGGCTAACAATATAAAGTTTGCTTTCACTAGGGCAGGTCAACGGAGTAAACTAAAGACGGACCACGATCACCATCTTGCTCATTTCTTAAAAAGTCACGGACATGTGTGCACTGCATCCCCCCCTCCCCCCCAGAAATGAATGCAGCTAGTGATGGATCCAGGTCCCTGAGGGTCTTGTGCAAGATGGCGGGGAGGTTTCCACCTTCTCACTGCCATCGTCACCAGCCGTGATTGCTCCTCATTCTCTTTCTCATTATTGTCGACAGGCAGAGAAAGAGAGAGCAAGCTGGCAGAAGCATCTACTCGTTTGCCTTGCCACCAAAACAGAACAAGAGGCAGCTGGACAAGCAAGTTGCACTAATGAAGGGGAGACACACCTCCTGCGGTCTTTTGTCAGTGGGCCCATGGTGTCTCATGGCTGCTTGGCAGGCACCCAGTTACACCTAGATTGAAGACTGCACCCTTAGCAGGCCTCAGCAGTGCACAGAAGCCATGCTATCTGGCCTAGTTGCTTCTTGACCCCAAATTGTTGTGGATATTCAGTGGCAAGTAAAAGGAACTCTGCACATGTTCACAATCATTGTCTTTCTCCATTCCGTTCTCTCCTTTTCCTGATGAGTATGCTTATTTAAATTTTAAGCACATCAGAAAGGTTTGTTTTTATGTTATACTAAAAAACAACCTTACATGTAGGCATGTAAATAATAAAAGTTCAGTAGAATTAGTAATTTTTTGTGACTGTAATTATTTTAAATGTTCAGCATTAGCATAAAAAACTAATTCTGTTCCTAGTTCTGGCCAAGTAAATGCTTGCCACTGGGTTTAATAAACACTGTGAATATTAGTGTTTCATGTTTTTCACAGTGAATATATCAGTTCCATGTTTATTAGATGCATGGTAACTGTCAGGCCCTTCATGGATCACTGCCTTGTCATGGCGAAGGGGCTTTTGTAGCTCAATGAAGCTATGAGCTATGCTGTGCAGAGCCACCCAAGATGGACAGGCCATAGCAGAGAGCTCTGACAAAAAGTGATCCACTGGAGAAGGAAATGGCAACCCACTGCAGTATTCATGCCATGAAAACCCCATGGGCAGTACCAAAAGGCAAAAAGATATGATGCCGAAAGATGAGCCCCTCAGGTCGGAAGGTGTCCAATGTGCTACAGGGGAAGAGCGGAGGGCTAGTACTAGTAGCGCCAGACTGGGTCAAAGACAAAAGGACACTCATTTGTGGATGTACCTGCTGTTGAAAGCAAAGTCTGATGCTGTAAAGATCTATACTCCATAGGAACCTGGAATGTAAGATCTATGAATCAAGGTAAACTGGACGTGGTGAAACACAAAATGACAAGACTGAACATCGACATCTTAGGAATCAGTGAACTAAAATGGACAGGAATGGGTGAATTTAATTCAGAGGACCATCAGGTATACTACAGTGGGCAAGAATCCCTCAGAAGAAATAAAGTAGCTTTCATTGTCAATAAAACAGTAGGAGAACAATACTGGGATACAATCTCCAAAATGTCAGAATGATCCCAATTCGAATCCAAAGCAAACCATTCAACATCACATTAATCCATATGTCTATGCCCCAACCACTGATACTGAAGAGGCTGAAGCTGACCAGTTATAAAAAGGCCTACAACACCTTCTAGAAATAACACCAAAAATGATGTCCGTATCATCATGGGGGTTTGGAATGCTAAAGTAGGAAACCAAAAGATAACCAGACTAACAGGCAAGTTTGGCCTTGAAGTACAAAATGAAGCAGGACACAGGCTGGTAGAATTTTGTCAAGAGAATACAATGGTCATAGCAAACACTCTTTTCCAACAACCCAAGGGAGGACTCTACACATGGACATCACCAGATGGCCAACACAGAAATCAGATTGACTATGTGTCCTGCAGCCAAGGATGGAGAAGCTCTATACAGTCAGTAAAAACCAGACCAGGAATTGACTGTGGCTCAGATCATGAGCTTCTTGTTGCAAAATTTAGGCTTAAACTGAAGAAAGTAGGAAAAACCACTAGGCCACATAGGCATGACCTAAATCATATTGCTGATGAATATACAGTAGAGGTGACAAATGGATTTAAGGAATTAGATCTGATAGACAAAGTGTCTGAAGAACTACGGGTGTAGGTTTGCAACATTGTACAAGAGGTAGCAACTAAAACCATCCCAAAGAAATAGACATGCAAGCAAGCAAAATGGCTGTCTGAGGAAGCTTTACAAATAGCTGAGGAAAGAAGGGAAGTAAAAGGCAAGGGAGAAAAGGAAAGATACAAACAATTGAATGCAGAATTCCAGAGAAAAGCTAGAAGAGATAAGAATGCCTTCTTAAATGAACAGTGCAAAGAAATAGAAGAAAAATAATAGAATAGGGAGGACCAGAGATCTCTTCAAGAAAATTGGAGATACGAAGGGAACGTTTCATGCAAAGATGGGCATGATAAAGGACCAAAATGGCAGGGACCTAACAGAGGCAGAAGAGATTAAGAAGAGGTGGCAAGATTACACAGAAGAACTATACAAGAAAGAGCTTAATGTCCCTGATAACCACGATGGAGTGATCACTGACCTCGAGCCAGACATCCTGGAATGTAAAGTCAAATGGGCCTTAGGAAGTCTGAGCAACAACAAAGCTACTGGAGGCGACAGTATTCCAGCTGAGCTATTCAAAATCCTAAAAGACAATGCAGTAAAAGTGCTACACTCAATATGCCAGCAAATTTGGAAAACTCAGCAGTGGCCACATAATTGGAAAAGGTCAGTTTACATTCCGATCCCAAAGAAGAGCAATGCCAAAGAATGTTCAAACTACCACACCATTGCACTCATTTCACATGCTAGCAAAGTGATGCTCAAAATCCTACAAGCCAGGCTCCAGCAGTATGTGGACCGAGAACTGCCAGAAGTATAGGCAGGATTTTGAAGAGGGAGAGGAACTAGAGATCAAATTGCCAACATATGCTGGATCATGGAGAAAGCTAGGGAGTTCCAGAACAACATCTACTTCTGCTAAGCAAAATCTATTACTTGAATCTCAGGTAGACACAGTGGCCAGGAACACCTTCCTTCAGCTGCTTTTAATTTACCAACTTTACTCTGTCCTACCTGGAGAGGCAGAGCCTAGCCACATTCATGCGTGCTCTGGTAACTTCTTGGCTTGACTATTGTAATGTGCTGCACATGGGGCTGCCCTTGAAGATGGTCCAGAAACTCCTACTGCAACAGCTGGTGCAGGCATATTTGTGTGCCAATATCACCCCAATATTAGAAACACAGAAAATAGAGTGAATCAGAAGGGGTCTCCCAGGCCATCTAGTCTGACCTCCGGCACCGGCCGGCTCCACTCACGACATGCCCACCATGTGGACGTCCAGCCTGTCCTTGAACACCCGCACCGATGGGGCCTCAACCACCTCCCGGGGAAGCCCATTCCACACCCTCGGGGTCCTGACTGTCAGGAAGTGCTTCCTGGCATCCAAATGGAACCTTGGCTCCCTGAGCTTTGCTCCGTTGGAGCACATTCTGCCTTCCTCTGCAGGGGAGGTTACAATATTATATTGGTTACATTTACTACCAGCTGAGCTCCAGGCCCAATTTAACATATAAATCCCTTGATGGCTTGGGCCCAGGATACCTGAAGGAGCACCCTCTCCCATATATACCTTCTCGGAACCTAGTCTTAGTATATTTTAACTTATTGGTATTTGACCCCTCAGCTGCATATTCTTTGTTTCAGGTATTGTTGCTTTTATGATGTTATTTTATATAATTTTTTTTTAATCTGCTTAGAGAGTCTTCAGACTAGTTTTAACAGAATAGAAGTCAAATAAATAAATACCCAGGATACAGTACAATGCAGGGTGGTCAAAATGAAGCAAAACATTTTCAGTTGACCCTGAATAAACAGCAGCAATGTAAGTAATATTGGATGTGGAGAAAGAAACTGCTCCTGCTGGTCATCTGTAATAAATTATTTACTCTTTCCGTGCACTTTCCTCTTGCCCTTCCCCTTCCATCATCATATAGTTTAAAATAACATCAGCAGAAGTCCTCAGTGGTCCAATGGATCAATACTGTGATGGTGTCATGGGCCGAAAGAAGAACAACTATCAGACGGGCAATTGAAAGTGTCTACATTTTAATGCTAAGAGGGTATCTAATGCTAGAAAACTTTATAGAAGTGAACTGTAACTTTTTAAATAATAGTTTGAAGAGTCAGTCACTTGGATAGAAGACAATATAAAGCTTTTTCTCTATTCCTGATAAAAATTTATGCCCTCTGAAAGTTATCCCAGATGTACTTAAAACAAGAACCTCCTTCCTTTGTTGTGCAGTATATGGACATCCAAGTAATATATAGCAGTCTTTGCCAGTGTAGGAAGGTGAAGGTTGCTCATGCTAATTCACTGATTTACTGTCCCAATTACCTATATTGAAATAATGAATTTCTTCCTTCCTTGCCATACAGTACAAGTTGTGTTTGCCTTTTTGGTATCTCTTGGAAAACTGAAGTGAACGTTAAAACAAAAAACGAATAGTTTCAAGAGACTAGGGAACTTTGATGATGCATGCTGCACAGGCAATTAAATACTGTGGTTTCTGCTCCTGCAAATATGCACTTTTAAAGTGATGTTCTAGTGAATAAAGGGGTTTTTTTATATATTCCTTCAAATATTCTGCTCAGCCTTTGGAATGTAGTCATTTTGGGAATGCATGCCTTCTTTGCCAAATGCATTGCAAGTTTCACATTCAGAAATTTTCAGATTTTGATAGTAAACTGTGTTCAGGCTCTAGTTTGGTAAGTGTGAAATTGGTAAGTTTGCATTGATAATTCAAATGAAGTTCTCATCTATACCTGATTACCTTGCATTATTTCAAACACATGGTTCAACTGAAGTCTTTTTTTGGAAATTACCCCCCCTCCCAATACAATCACACACATAGGATAAAAGTATGGGGAAGAAGGAAGTCCGCCCCCCTTGACCCACCCCCATTTTCCACTGCTCCCAATATCCAGGTATTGAAGACAGTTACTAGAACTCCAGTTGAACACATGCTGGCATTCCATGCCACTGCAAGTATGTTGTGGTCAGGGGTCCTGCTCATGCATTACATGCACTGAATTGGATTTGAGTAGTTGCTTCATTGCAGATGGTGGAGAGCTTGGGGTACTGTTTCTGACTGAGGAGCTTGGCATTCAATGCAGAAAAATGCAATGTCTTGCATCTTGAATGTGCCTGATGTGGGCTGAAGAGCAGCCCTTGTGAAAAGGATCTTGGGGTGCTGGTCGACTGCAGTCTAAACATGAGTCACCGGTGTGACGCGGCAGTCAAGATGGTGAACGCCATCCTAGGAAACATAGCCACAAGCATGGCTTCTAGATTGGAGAGGTATTACCACCACTCTAAATGACTCCGGTTCGCCTGCAGCTGGAGTATTGTGTTCAGTTCTGGGCCCTTCATTACAAGAGGGATATAGCCACATTAGAATCAGCACAGTGATGGGCCACAAGGATGGTGGCTGGTTTTCAGGGTAAGCCATATGGAGCGAGACTGAGGGGAAGTAGATCTTTTCAGCCTTGGGAAGAGGGGACTCAGAGGGGACCTGTTAGTAACATGCAGGTATGTGAGGGGGTGTAATGCGGAGGTGGGTTGTGACTTTTTCCCCTTGCAGTGGAGGGTAAGATGCATTCCAATGGAGCAAAGCTCAGGGAACCAAGGTTCAATTTGGATGTTAGGAAATACTTCCTGACAGTTAGGACCCTGAGGGTATGGAATGGGCTTCCATGGGAGGTGGTTGAAGCCCCATCAGTGAGAGTGTTCAAGGATAGGCTGGATGTGCACATGGTAGGCATGTCATGAATGGAGCCGGCTGGATCCATTCATGAGCCGGGGGTCAGACTAGATGGCCTGGGAGGCCTCTTATGACTTATTCTGCTTCTATGTTCCTATGAATCCAAAATATGGATGCTATCTAGGAGCCAGCTTTACTGTTGTGGACAATTTCTGAATAGGACTTGTGTAAATTTGTACATGCATTGCTTGTTGTAAAAGTAATCAAGTATAGTGAACAAATAGCATCATTCTTGCTGTGTCTATTCGAAAGCCCCATTGCATTATTGAAATTTACACCTTTCCTTCAAAGAGGTAGCCAAAATATTGCACTCCTCCTCCTCTTCCTCCTCCCTTTTATCTAGGCTACGAGGGAGGTTAGGTTGACCCAAAGTTACTTGGGTCCCCAAGTGCTAGTCCAGCAGTGTAACCACTATTTCTAACCATTTGCACCTACCTATTTGCATACAATAACTCTCATTGTATTCAGTGGGGTTCAGTCCCAGGATTTCAGTCAAAATAATGTATATAATTGTACGAATAGATGCACTGGTAATATCTAAAGATAAATTTGAATGAAATACTTTGGATGGTTTCAGATTTCAAAATAATGTCAGAAAAAGAGGTTTGGAATAAGATTTATTTCAGTAAAATCTTTACAAGGTTATATACTATGTATGTGAAATATCCTCTCTTAATTGAAATAAGGCATGGATAAGCTTGCATTTCTTTTAGTGGTGAGGCTACAAAAATTGCGGGAAATCATGTGTGATAAATCACATTTTCTAACTAAATTTGACCCTGCTCATAAGTAAGTAAATAAATTTCTAATGTATTTGAACTTTACACCATTTAATATCCTAAAATTCCAGAGGATTTCATGTTCCATATATAATAAAGTATAAAAACATTTTTAAAAGACAAATAAAATTAAAAATTACATAGAAATACATTAGAATAGATTTATTATAACTTAAGATAATTAATAAAGAAAAATTAAAGAGAGAGAGAGAGAAAGTATACACATACATATATGTCTCCATACATTGTCCACTGCAACAGTCCATAAGGTCCTGTCTACAAAATCATAACATTGCTGCTAATTTGGTCATTTGGGCATAACTGCTACAGATGCCATGTCTCCTTGACCAAAACAATGTCAAAATGGGGGGAGGGGGCTGCACTGGGTGGCAGTTGCAACAAGAAGGAGGGCCGCAGGTTGCCCACCCTCGAATTAAATTATTACAAACATTGTAGCAGAAAAGTATAAATACATAGTGTCACAGTGCATTATAAATCTGGAAAGGTCATTAAAACAACATGGTCCTGAAGAGATGTTTAAAGGCCACAACGTCTGCCTCTCAGACCATGTGCAGGAAAGTATTCCAGAGCGTGGGAGCCACTTTGCATGTTTAGAATTAATGGTGAGAGGTAAGAGGCAGAGTGATTTTTGACAGATGGGATCCATTTAGAATGGTTCTGTCATCTCAGAGTTGGGGAAAAAATAACACTGCAGGAGAATGGTGTTAATGTGGGAGCACCTGACATATGCACCTGGCAGACAGTGATTCCCTACAGCTGCATTATAGCACTTGCACAGATCTTTAGGAGTAGCTGAGGATTTTTTTAATTAATAGTTGTGTAGAAACTAGGAATGTGTTTTCACTGCTAGCAGTGACTGTGGCTTTGAAGTGTTGCAAAATGAGAAATCAAAAGACACATCTGCGGCATACAAATTATGCTTCCTGAAGAAGATGAATTGATCCCTCACTTGCACAAAGCACATCCCAAAGTTATGGAAGCAGAACAATGAGTGTGCTGATTGACACTTTTCCCAGGAATACAGGTGGCTGTTAAGCATCTTTTAATGTGACAATAGCAGATGCTGAAAAATATTGCATGCCCTGAAAGAAAAGTTCTCTCTCTAAATGCCATGGAATCAAGACACAATACAGTCACATTCAACCAAGTTCAACCAAGGCCCATTTTAGATGTGATTCTATTGCATACCAAATGTTATATAGATTATTCACACAGCTGGCATTACGTTTAAATGATGCTCCTTTTGGTGCAGCAACCCATATGCTCACCATGATAGTACGCCATAAGTGTATCCATTTTGATCAGATACTTATTTATTTAATTTGAATTTGTCCTTCTAGGATAGAGCAGTTACCCATCTAGAATATTATTTGATACTTCAGTTTATAAATCTCTCAGAAATCAACAAGAATAGAACAGAATGTGTGTGTGTGTTTGTGTGCGTGTGCATATCTCTTTGGAACATTTCGATTAAAATAGATAACCCCTTATTATTGTTGTTTATCGGCATTTGTATATGTTCATATTTACTAAAAGACCATCAAGGTGTTGTTTGACAACCTAAAGCAATAACGGTTTATTAAGGTAAATTCATACACGTGAGCAATGAAGTAAAAGGGTAGACAGCTAGAGCTCAGTTGGAGGAAAACTTAGTACCCATTATTGGGCCTATTCCCCAGTGATGAAGGCAGCAAAGAGGTCATTCTCTTCCACCTCCATTGCATCCTTGGGGTGTTGTCCAGTGGAGATCTTCTCAGTAGTTAGGGGTCTTTTACATTCTGACCCAAGATGTGACACCATCCAACCCTCAGAGACCCACTGTGACAAGTTTGCACTCTGATTTGTCTTGAGCTGGACACCAAGGTTATCTCAGTGCCATTGGCAGAGGCATCCACTGCACCATCTGGCCCCATCTTACTGGATGAGTTTCACCAAATGTGACCCCAAGATGTGGTCATGTCCATACCACAACTTGTTCACGTGGCCATTGCACATCTTGGCTAATTGAGAAATCAAAGAAGGGATTAATCCAGGAGGTGGTGAATGCCTCCCTGAGAGAAGGAGTGGTAATCCTTCTCTCAGGGAGAGAAGGGGCGGCATAAAAATGTTTTAATAAATAAATAAATAAATAAATAAATAAATAAATAAATAAAATAATCTCCTGTCTAAAGACAGTGGTGCCTTCAGCGCTCCATTAAAAGCCACACCTGGATTCAGAAGATGTAAATAACTCTTAAACAATAAGGGTAGCAAGGATGATCTGGAAACTGGAAGCAAAGTCCTGTGAGGTGAGATTGAAAGAACTGGGTATGTTTAGCCTCAAGAAGAGATGACAGGGAAAAAATGATAGCACTCTTCAAATACTTGAAATGTTGTAACAAAGAGGAAGGATAGGCTCTCTTCTTGGCCATCCCAATGTACAGGACATGGAATAATGGGCTCAAGTTACAGAAAGCCAGATTCTGGTTAGGTACCAGGAAAAATTTTCTGAATATTAGGGAATGGCAATGGAACCAATTACTGAGGGAGGTTGTGAGCTTTCCCACACCAGACACGTTCAAGATGTGACGGGAGAGTCATCTAAGACTGGGAGTCCTGCATTGAACAAGGAGTTGGACCTGATGGATCTTCTGGCCCTTTCCAATTCTACTGTTTTACAAATCTGCAATTCTATGTATATTTGATGAATACATAGCACAAGTTCTCAGAGGCAATCCTGAATCTAGAAAAGAGAATGGTTCTAAAGGCCATTGACTTTGACATGATGAAGGCTGTACTCTCTGATCACTTTCAAATGATACTGTTTAACATTGTTAGGTAAAGAATGAAAAGTCACATTGTTTTAGTTGAAGTTATTAATCTATTGTGTCAGTATATGTTCCATTATGCTTCCATGCACAACCTGCTAGAACCTTCAGAACTCTAGAACAAAAAAGACCAAGGCTTTTAATTACATATCAGGTGCAGCAATTTCAACAGAGCTGAAGCTGCTGCTGTGCATTATTGCCGTTACTTAGCAACAGAATTAGAAAAACTTGAAAGAGGGATGAACCAAGTCGAAACCTCTGATGCCATTGCCAGTTGGGTGCAGTTCTCCCAATGTGTAACTGCTCAAATGTTGGTTCAATAAAAGTAGCAACTGAAACAAAGAAATAAACAAACAAACAAGAAAAAATGTCTACAACTCAATGTACAATAAACATAGTTTATTTGACATTATGAGGATGGATAGAAGTACCATAATCATGAAGCATCATTTTAATCTAGTACTTAATGTATGCATTTATTTCTAAAAAGTTGCTTGACTAAAACACAAACCTGTGCATGTTTGGACAGAAAAAAAGCCTGTATTTCCCCAAATTTCCTGGCCAGTCATTCTAACTGGGGTACATAGGATGTTTTCTGTCTAAAAATGCAAAGGATTATACCTTACTTACTCCCAGAAACAGAAGTTGTGTGTATATATGTGTATGTGTTCAGAAGTAACCCCAGTGATCAAATACACTTAGAATTTGATCCAGTTCATTCATACATAGAACAAGCCAATTAAAGCAATGGCACTGGGTTAGGAATCCTGGGTTAGGAATCCTCAGCCCTCAGTGAACAAATATGCTGTAGCTGAACTTCTGCAGGGATACAAATACAGGTTCTCTTCTGACTGAATATTTCTTGAATGGCACAATGCAATTCTTGGTCTAATGAATATGTACAATGTGTGACTGGCTGGGAAATACATTAAATGTTGTTGTGTTTTTAAAATAATATAGTTTTTATATATTTTAAATAATTTAATATAGGATATTAAAATAAATAATTTGCAGATTGATGCAGAAATATGATGTATGAAAGAGTATGTGTGAAACTGACATGAATCAGAAATGTGTTGCTACATCTATCCTTAATCAAGATCCGGGCTAATAGGAAAATGCAAATAATTCCAATGTATGTCTTTATTCATTTACTGTATTTGCATTCTGCCTTTTTTTCTACAAGGAGTACTAGGTGGCTTACATAATTCTCTTCCTCTTTTCATTCTTATATTCATGTATTTTCCTTCACAAAAATTATCAGAATATATATGTATGTGGGCTGTCATGGTTAGGACATTTCATTCTTAAGATTGGCTTACGTTGGACATGACTTGACTGCAAATCACAGCAACAACATACACATTCCAATACATTTCTATCCTGTCTTTTTTCTTCTGCAAAGAACTCATAGTGGCTTGCAAGATTCTCCTTCTCTTCATTTTTGTCTCAAAACAAGGACACTTTGAAGTTGTTTCAACTGAGTTCATGACTTGTTCAAAGTCACCCAGTAAACATGACTGAATGGGGATTAGAATCTGTCTGCCCCAAGAAAGTCCAGCACTTTAATTATTATGCTACATTACTCTTATTCTGAAACTTAGGATATTAAATCTGGCTTATGAGTGCATTCAGCACATTCCAGGACAATGCTAGTGAAGGTACTGATGAGATTGATGTTTGGGGTTGGGGTAATTTTCCCCTCACAAACAAGAAGCAATCACAGAGTGGTTAAATTGGTTAATGACAGCCAATTCAATTACAAATGTAAGCTGAAAAGGGTACATGGTAAAACATTTGAGTCTTCCTTCAGAAACTGTAGTGAATATAAAATTGATGAATGAAGATGAATTTTCTTTCCAGGGCTATTGATTCAAATAGATAAATATCATTTATCTATTTAATACTGTAATGATTTTTAATGCTTTGTAAATCACTCAGAGAGCTTTGAGTATTAGTCATCAGAGAGGTGTAAATAATACTAGTAATAGTATTATTTATTTATTTAGAAAATTTCTATGCCGCCCCATTCGCCAAAGCCTCGGGGCGGCTCAAAAACATAAATAACTTCTATTAAAATAATATAATTTAACAGTATAAAATAAGTCGTCCTGGCCAAAGAATAAAATAAATAAATACAATTAACAGTTAAAATAATGTTTGAATAAAAAGGTCTTTGCCTGGTGCCGAAAAACTAATAACGACGGCGCCAGGCAGACCTCTCTGGGGAGCGCATTCCATAGATTGGGCGCCAACACAGAGAAAGCCCTCCTTCGAGTACTCATCCTCCTAATTTCCTTCACGGAGGGTTCCCGGAGAAGGGCCTCTCCCGCAGATCTCAGGGGGTGGGCGGGCATATGTGGACGTAAGCGCTCCTTCAGGTAACCAGGACCCAAGCTGTTTAGGACTTTATAGGTCATCACCAACACCTTGAATTGGGCCCGGACTTCAATGGGAAGCCAGTGAAGCTGAAGGAGGACTGGAGTCATGTGAACATAATGCCCAGTCCCCGTCAGCAGCCTGGCAGCAATATTTTGAACCAATTGAAGTATCCAGACCGTCTTCAAGGGTAGCCCCACATAGAGCGCATTACAGAAGTCAAGGCGGGAAGTCACCAACGCGTGTGTCACTGTCGCCAGGCAGTCGTACTCCAGGTAGGGGTGCAGCTGATGGATCAGCTGAAGCTGAAAGAAAGCGCTCCTTACAACCGCTGTCACCTGAGCTTCCAGTGAAAGCTCAGGGTCGAGGAGCACTCCCAAGCTGCGGACCTTGTCCCTAAGAGAGAGTGCAACCCCATTCAAGACTAGGTTCAATTCACCCTCTCCGAAGCCCGATCCGCCAACCAACAGGATCTCCGTCTTGTCTGGATTGAGCTTCAGCTTATTGGCCCTCATCCAACCCATTACCTCAGCCAGGCACCAGTTCAGTACAGCCACTGCCTCACCTGGATTGGTGGAAAACGAGAGGTAGAGCTGGGTATCATCAGCGTACTGAGCCCACACCTCCCGATGACCTCTCCCAGCAGTTTCATGTAGACGTTAAACAGCAAAGGGGACAAAATGGACCCCTGCGGTACTTCATGGCATAGCTGCCATGGTGCAGAGCCATAGTCCCCCAGCACCACCTTCTGGAATCGGTCATTGAGATAGGTGTGGAACCACTGCAAAGCAGTGCCTCTGACCCCCAATCCCGCTAGCCTATCCAGAAGGATACCATGGTCGATGGTATCAAAAGCCACTGAGAGGTCCAGAAGAACCAACAGGGACACACTCCCCCTGTCCTTCTCCCTGCACAGGTCATCATACAGGGCGACCAAGGCAGATTCAGTACCGTACCCGGATCTGAAGCCGGACTGAAATGGGTCCAGATAATCAGTTTCATCCAAGAGAGCTTGGAGTTGTCCCGCCACCACCTGCTATAACACCTTGCCCAGAAACGGGATGTTGTCCACTGGTCTATAATTAGTGGCCATCTCTGGATCCAGTGACACTTTCTTCAGGACCAGTCGGACTACCGCCTCCTTTAAAGGGGCAGGTACCCGACCCTCCCTCAGAGAAGTGTTAACCACTTCCAAGATCCAGATCCCAATCCCGTGCTTGGAATTATTTATTAACCAAGATGGGCAAGGGTCCAATAGGCAAGTGGTGGGATGTACTCATCCAAGCACCTTGTCCACATCATCAGGTCACAACAACTGAAATTCATCCATTAATTTTGGACCAGACGGTGACATTGGGATCTCCCCAGAAACCTCTGAATCACTAGTAGAGTCTAGCTCGTGATGAATCTGAGCGATTTTCTCCCTGAAATGCTTGGCAAAGTCATCACAGTGAGCCTTTGAGGGTGGAACCAGATCTTTCTTAGGGCCAGGGTGAACCAGGCCTTGTACCACTCAAAAAAGCTCTGCTGGACGGCATTTTGAGGAGGCAATGGAGACGGAAAATAATTTCTTTTTCGCCGCCCTCACCACCACAGCATAGGCCCGATAATGGGCTCTTAAGTGTGTTCAGTCAGATTCATCCCGTGATCTCCTCCACCTACACTCTAGCAGTCTCCCAGCCTGCTTCATCACCCGTGATTCAGGTATATACCAAGGGAAGAGTAGGCTCTGCCCAGCGGGAGAGAACGCTTAAGAGCGATCGTGTCAACAGCCCTGGTCATCTCCCTGTTCCACAGTTCGACCAGATCCTTGACAGGAGCACCAGTCTTGTCAGCCGGAAACTCCCCCAGGTCCTTCAGGAATCCATCTGAATCCATCCGGCTCCGCGGGTGGACCAACACAATCGGGTCTGCACCCTTACAAAGGGAGAGACTGCTCTTGAGCACAAACCTCACCAGGAAGTGATCTGACCATGACAGGGGTGTCAGACATAAATTCCTCACCCTCAGACCACCCTCTTCCTGCCCCATCGGGAAAACCAGGTCCAGAGTGTGTCCACGTTCATGGGTTGGGCCTGTGACATGTTAAGACAGCCCCATGGCTGTCATGGAGGCCATGAAGTCCTGAGCCGCCCTGGTCAGACCAGTCTCGGCATGGAGATTGAAGTCCCCCAGGACCAACATCCTGGGGGTCCTCAACACCAGGTCCGAGACGATCTCTGTCAGCTCAGGCAGGGAGACTGTTGGGCAGAAGGGTGCACGGTACACCAACAGAATCCCCAATCTCTCTCAGTCGCCCAACACCAAGTAGAGGCACTCCAGCCCTGGCCTCGAAGGGACTGGAAGTCCTGTGAGGGAGATGGAGGCTCCGTAAACCAAAGCAACCCCCCCTCCCCTCCCCTCCAGGTGTGGACGGTGCTGAACCAGATAGTATTAAGTTATTAGTATTATTGTTATTATTTAGACATTGTACTGTTGGTATTATTAATGGAATCATAGAGCAAAATTGAAAACCTGAATTGAATTGAATTGAAAATTGATTTGTACAAAAGCATGCTGCCTGTGGTACGAGCTTTCCTATTGAGATCAACATGACTTTGTAAATATTCTGAAAATTTGGCCGAATCATGTAAAAATCATCATCATCATCCTCATCATCATCATCATCATCATCATCTTTGTATAGGAAGTTTAAACACAGTTTCTTACAGAAACACAAAGCACAAATAAAGTAAAAAAAAAAAACCCAATTAACTTGATAAAAAGCAGAATGTCAACCTAAACCAGGGTGGAAGTTGGAGGAACCATTTGTGGTGGTTCCACTCCTGCCTGGTCAATCGGGTCTAGAAGGTGGTGCTGGGGGACAGTTGCTCTACTCCATGGCGGTTGTGTCATTGGGTACCACAGGGCTTGGTGAGGTCCCCAATGCTTTTTAACATCTATATGAAGCCACTGAGAGAGGTCAGCTGGAGACTTGGGCTGAGGTCTAAGCAATATGCTGATGGCACTCAGCTCTACCTTTCCTTTACATCTCATTCAGGTGAGGCTGTTGCCCTCAGGAACCAGGGCCTGAGCTCATTAATGGACTGGATGAGGGTCAACAAACTGAGACACTTAATCTAGGCAAGATGGAGGATTAGTTGGGGGGAGGGGTCATCTGACAGGTTGAAGGGGCTTTGCCCTGTCTAGATGGGACAGGGTCCACAGTCTGGAACTCCTGGATCTGGGTTTGTCCCTGGAATACCATGTGAAATTGGTGTCCAGGGCTGCTTTTCTCCACCTGTGGTGAATTTATCAACTTCACCCCTACCTGGACAAAAAGAGCCCGAAAATAGTTACCCACACACTGGTAACATCTAAACTAGAATATTACAACACCCTCTCTGTGGGACTGCCCTTGAAGATGGTCTGGCAATTACACGTGTTACAGAATCGGGCCACTCAGCTAGAGTGGCCAGAGTGGCCCGTATGACACCTGTACTAAAAGAGCTATATTGGTTACCAGTTGTGGCCTGGGCCTGATCCAAGGTGCTTGCTTTAACATATAAAATCCTAAAAGGCTTAGGGCTTCCTTAGGAGTGCCTGCACCCATATATGCCTACCTGTCTCTTTTTTTATTTTATTAGGTTCTACATTTATATCAACTTATGCTATTGTTTTATAATTTTATAATGTATTTTAAATGTACGAAGTCAGCTGCCTCGAGGTGCCATGGGTAAAATATATGGCATATAAACAGTTTAAATAAATAAATAATACATCTGAAATGTCAAACAAGTAAGCAAATTAGAGATTGTAGAATGGCATCTGCATTAAAATTTATCCTTTCAGCGCTTTCCACTGCTCCGAGTCATTAGGGGTCTTCTTAATTTTAATTATTTTATGGTGTCCTGATATTATATTGTTAGTTGTCATATCATGTGTTTATATTATGTTTTATCACATTATATTTAGGGTAATGTCCCAATGAGTTTTCCCTCTTGTATGGTATAGAAATATAATACATGACTGAAAGCTAGAACAAATGCAGAAGTCATCCAGCCTAACTTAAACCCTTGATCCACACTCACATCATTCTGGCAGATGAGGTGAGGTATCAAATATACATTTCATTCTAGTCTTCTTCCTGGGTATGGCCCAGTATCCTGAGGAATCCTATGAACCAAGCCAGGACACAGCAATGTTAATTCTAATTATGATGATTCTGTTCATTGCAGAACATTCTAATCTCCAGCAATCACTGGTGACTTTGAGAATATTTTGGAGCCTCATTGATGGTATATCATATGTGTTAGAGTCAAAAGGAATTAAAATATGGTCCTTCCTACTATGATTATGAAACATTTCTTAGAGCTGCTACATTTGGCAACAGTTTTGATGAGGTCAGGTATCTTTTTTTTTCTTTTCTTGTTCTTTTTTATTTCAATTTAAGAAAGCTATTTAAATTTTTTGGTTTTTATTCCATTAGAGTATTATGAGCTTAATTGGGTTATGTTTATAAAACCCTTTTGTAATGGTTATGAACACTGGGCCTTGCTGCCATTGAATAATAGTGGTAGTTTAAAATGGATAGAATGACTCAAAGCCCTATTTTTCCCCCAGAGTTATACTGTGAATAAGGATTAGAAGTACAAATCTGTAACAAATGTGCTGTGAATAAAATTGGATCAAGAGTATAATTTGGGTTTTACATGTGCATTTTTTATTATTATTATAAATTCAAATGGTATTTGGGAAGGAGAAAAGGGGGAATGAACTCTCTAGGTTCCATTGAAATTTCACTATGTCATGCAGTTTGAGGATGCAGCATGGAATTACTGAAACATTTCCCTCCTGTGTATAGATAATAAACACATTATGGCTGACGTTTGTAGCAAAAGAATATGTAAAACATTGCAGGCATAATGCAGCTAAAATTATGCACATGTTTAACCCTCTCCTATGGAAATAATAATAATTTAAAAAAGATTTAAAAGTGCTTAACTTTGACCAAATTGGTCCTTTTTAAAAAAATGTGTGGAGAAGAGTTAGTTGAATGACTACACACAAGTGTAACACAGTTTCAAAGCCACTTATAGAGCAAACTTATGGAACACAGGATTATTTTCAGACTCTGCAAACAGCTCTCGTTAATGGTTTTAAAGTGTTCCATTATTTTAAACAGTGATCAAAGGGAAGGGCTGTTCTAACCTTTATAAATCTGGAATGGTTTCACTAATTGTTCAAAAGCTATAGGTGCTACAAAGTAGTGTTCATTAAATAAACTCTGACAATATCAGGATGATTAATGAAAGTTTGAGGGAGAAGGAACAGTTTAAAGAGTAAACAAAAATAAAAAGACCTGTTCAGTCCAAAGTGAGCTTGAGGAATTAATTGTCAACCTTTCCTGAAAACAATTTCTGAAAAATCCAAAGGTGTCTCATCTTAACAAACATTGAGCCTTTTTGATTCCTCTTCTACTATAGTTGGTAGAGTACTTAAAAAGGGGGATGTTCCTTTTTAAATACTCTAGCAGATATCTTGCAAAGAGAGTTTATGGGGGCCCCACACCTAGGAAAAGCTACAGATGCTTTTCTTTTTCTCCTTGTCATTTCACTAGTTTAAAAGGTTAAAGCAGCTGGGGTGGAGAGGATAACTTCTATGTAGTTCAAAACCAGCTGAAGAAGGAGCAAGGGTTGCATCTTGATGATGATGATACATCTGCTGAGTAAGCCTTCTCCTTTCCTTGACTCCTTCCTTCCCTGTTTCCTTGTAATGTCATCACAGGACATTGCAGTGATCTCCTGTGAGTTACTAGGGAAGGAGAGATCTTGAACAAGGTATCCTGCCTTCCCTGGGCAGCCCACTTCTGAGGCAGCCCAGATGAGTACTTCAACTGAGGTATCAATCTAGAGGGAGTGACCTGGTAAGGGAGAAAGCCTTGCAACCCATCTCCTAGACACTTCAGAGTACTGCTTCAGCATTGCACATAGTGGCACTGAAGCATCAATCCACTGCAGTGGATCAGGAAAAGGAAGAGGCCTCGTGCTGATTCTTGCAATGCTTTTTGTTTAGAAATGTTCAGTTTCAGATTTTTCCATATCTCCTTTTCCCAACCATAAGTTTGTTCAGTTTCCTCATCAGTTCATGACTTCAAAAATAAGTCTGCAAATAACTTTATAGGCATTTTTGTGCATATTTCCCCTAATTTACCTCCTTTTTGTATGCAGTGTTTTCATAGAATCATAGAATTATAGAACAGGAGAGTTGGAAGGGGCCATGAAGTCCATCAGGTTCAACCCCCTGCTGTTGCAGGACATCAAGTTACACCATCCCACTCAGATGGCTGTCTAGTCTCTTTGTGAATGTTTCTCTAGGCACGGCCTCTCTAGGCAACTGGCTCCACTTTTGTATTGCTCTAACATTAAGGAAACCTTTTCTGATATCTAGCCTGAACCTGAGTTGTTGCAACTTGAATTGATTATTCTGTGTCCTACACTCTGGTATCAGTGGAAAAAGAGAACTTGACCTTCCTGTTAGTGACAGTTTTTGAGGAACTCACAAGAGATGCTATGTCACTCCTGTCTTTTTTCAAGACTGAACACACACAATTCTCTCAGTTTCTCCTCATGGGCCAGTGTTTCCAAACCCTGGATCATTTTTGTTGACCTCCTCTGGACCCTCTCTAATTTTTCTGCATCTTTCTGAAATCTTGGTGCCCAGAACTGGACACAGTATTCCAGGTGAGGTCTGACTAGTGAGGAGTATAGGGCAATTACAACTTCTCATGATTTGGAAGTGATGCTTCTGTTAATGGATCCTGAAATTGCATTTGCTGTTTCGGCAGCTGCATCACATTGTTTGCTCATTTTTAGCCCATTGTCCACAATTGGTCTGAGGTCTTTTTATTTTTTTCAATTTTGTTGAGCCACACATTCCCCATCTTCTATCAATGCATTTGGTTTCTTTCTCCTGGGTGGAGGACTTGGCACTTCTCCCTATTGAATCTCATTCTGTTGCTTTGAGTCCAGTGTTCAAGTTTATCAAGATCGCCCTGCATCTCCATTCTGTTTTTTAGAATGAAAATGGCAAAACTTTGCCATTCCACCAAGTTTTGTATCATCTGCAAATCTGACTATTTTTTCTTGTACTTTCTCATCTACATCATTAATAATTATGTTGAATTGCGCTGAGTCAAAGACTGAACCTCGCGACACCCCACTAGCTACCTGTCTCCAGTTTGAGAAGGTGCCATTGATGCAAGTTCCTAGCAGCCAATTTTGGATCCACCTAATAGTTTTTCCATCTATTCCACTTTTTGCTAATTTGCTTATCAGAATTTCATGGAGCACTATATCAAAAGCTTTGCTAAAGTTGAGGTAGATTATGTACACAGTGTTCTCAGAGTGATGTCAGACTAACTGGTCTGAAGTTCCCAGTTTCATTTGTTCCCCATTTTGAAGATAGGGACATCATTAGCCCTTCCCTTGTCATCTGACAGTTCTCCTGTTTTGTATGCAATATTTAAAAAAAAATTCTTCTACGTAATCATTTCTCTGTATGCTCTTTCCCCCACCAACATGCCCTTTCCTATATTTTGTATGCTTTGTTTGTTTGTTTGTTTGTGATAGAGATCTTTTGGAGATCTGCATAGCAAGATTCTGAGAAGTATGGATTCTGAGGAGTAATGGTGCAAATCTGGCAAATTCTTACCAAAATGTGAACTGAACTATTTTCTCCTCCAACACTAAAATAGTTTGAATGTTGGTTTTGGCCCGCAGTACTGAACTAATAACAACCTATCTTCTTCTGATGAACAATTCAAGTCAACTGTGAGAAGAGGTTCTCTAGAACAGCCTTCCTGAATCTAGTTCCCGAAAGATGGTTTGGAGCTGCTTTAAATAATTATTTTATTTTAACAATTTTATTGTTTTTAATGTTTTTATTGATTCTAGAGTTTTATACTTTTTATATATGGTCCATATGTGTGTGTGTGTATGTGTGTGTGTTACTGTTATAACCTGCTCAGGAAGGTGTGTGGCTAATGGGGTGGACTAGAAATTGAATAAATGAATAAATAATTTTTATTTAAGCCTGTGGCACTAAAATGCTATCGTATCTACACTTCACTGTATGTCCAATTCCACTTTCTTGATACATTAATTGTCTGATGTAATTAGCTTTCGCCCTTTCAAGACCCATTTGGGAATTTTAATTTCCTGGTTATATGTTGGAGAACAACAATTAAACATTTTAATATTATTTTCTTCATGGCACTACCTGACCTTTTAGTTTTCTTTAAATGCACTAAGGAGAGCTCCTTAGTTTTCCAGGCCCTGTCATTACCAGCCCTAGGTGGAATGATCACAACTGGAATTTCAGATTTCTCTATTATCAAGGTAAAATGCAGTGCTTCAGGATTACTTCATAGATTTCTCACTATGCTAAAGGAAATCTTGAGATTGATTTTTAGTATATAAAGAATGTACACATCAATCAAACATGAAAATGCTTTCCAAAGTAGTTTCTTATCAAAGTAACTATTGTCAACTAGAATGGCACTAATAGTACTTAAACTGTATAAAAGACACTATTAATATTGGAAACTTTTTTCACCCATACTACTTGTCTATTTAAGCCTGAAGCTATGAGTAAGCACAATTCCTTGGAAGTTCCCCTGGAAATAAAGAGAATGTGCTAGTCCTCAAAATAGTCCATGCATGAGCTTACCCACTATGGTAGTGACCCAGTCTGGAGACAAGAGGGATGCTTAAGCAGAAGATAGACTCAGATATACATGACTGAGATTGAAATGGTCTATATAATTAAATGGAATGAAACCAATTCCAGAATGAGTACTATCAATTATGCAATGAGAAATGGCAGTGATGAAGATTATGTCAACTGTTTTCTATCCACGGATGTCCTTGATGTAATGATGGTGGTAAACCTCTGTCCAGTAAGACTCCAGTACCTTTGCCATGAAAACCCCATGGACAGTACCAAAAGGCAGAAAGATATGACACCGGAAGATGAGCCCCTCAGGTTGGAAGGTGTCCAATGTGCTACTGGGGAAGAGCGGAGGGCTAGTACTAGTAGCGCCAGAAAGAATGAAGCGACCAGGTCAAAGCTGAAAGAACACTCAGTTGTGGATGTATCTGGTGGTGAAAGGAAAGTCCAACAATACTGCATAGGAACCTGGAATGTAAGATCCTTGAATCAAGGTAAGCTGGATGTGGTGAAACATGAGATGACAAGACTGAACATCAACCTCTTAGGAATCAGTGAACTAAAATGGACAGGAATGGGTGAATTTAATTCAGATGACCATCAGGTATATTACTGCGGACAAGAATCCCTCAGAACAAAATAGAGTAGCCTTCATAGTCAATAAAAGAGTAGGAAAAGCAGTACTGGGATACAATCTCCAAAATGACAGAATGATCTCAGTTCGAACCCAAACCATTCAACATCACAATAGTCCAAGTCTATGCCCCAACCACTGGTACTGAAGAGGCTGAATTTCACCTGTTCTATGGAAGCCTATAACACCTTCTAGAATTAACACCCAAAAATGATGTCCTTATCATCATGGGGAATTGGAATGCTAAAGTAGGAAACCAAAAGATAACCGGACTAACTACCGCACCATTGCACTCATTTCACATGCTAGCAAAGTTATGCTCAAAATCCTACAAGCCAGGCTCCAGCAGCATGTGGACTGAGAACTACCAGAAGTACAGGCAGGATTTCGAAGAGGGAGAGGAACTAGAGATCAAATTGCCAACATACGCTGGATCATGGAGAAAGCTAGGGATTTCCAGAAAAACATCTGCTTCATTGACTATGCTAAAGCCTTTGAATGTGTGGACCACAACAAATTGTAGCAAGTCCTTAAAGAGATGGGAATTCCAGACCATCTTATTTGTCTCTTGAGAAACCTATATGTGGGTCAAGAAGCAACAGTGAGAACTGGACATGGAACCACTGATTGGTTCAAAATTGAGAAAGGAGTTTGGCAAGGCTGTATACTGTCGCCCTGCCTATTTAACTTATAAGTAGAGCACATAATGAGAAAGGCGGGGCTAGATGAATCACCAGTTGGAATTAAGATTGCGGGAAGAAATATCAACAACCTCAGATATGCAGATGATACCACTCTCATGGCAGAAAGTGAAGAGGAACTAAAGAGCCTCTTGATGCGGGTGAAGGAGGAGAGTACAAAAGTTGGCTTGAAACTCAGCATTAAGAAAACTAAGATCATGGCATCTGGTCCTCTGACGTCCTAGCAAATAGATGGGGAAGAAATGGAGGTAGTGACAGATTTTATTTTCCTGGGCTCCAAGATCACTGCAGATGGGGACTGCAGCCAAGAAATTAAAAGATGCTTGCTCCTTGGGAGGAAAGCTATGGCAAATCTAGACAGCATACTAAAAAGCAGAGACATCACCCTGCCAACAAAAGTGCGTATAGTCAAAGCTATGGTTTTCCCAATTGCAATGTATCGTTATGAAAATTGGACCATAAGCAAGGCTGAGCACCGAAGAATTGAGGCCTTTGAATTTTGGTGCTGGAGGAGGCTCCTGCGAGGCCCTTGCAGCAAGGCGATCAAACCAGTCAGTTGTAGAGGAGATCAACCCTGACTGCTCTTTAGAAGGCCAGATACTGAAGATGAAACTCAAATACTTTGGCCATCTAATGAGAAGGAAGGACTCCCTGGAGAAGACCCTGATGCTGGGAACAATAGAGGGAAAAAGAAGAAGGGGACGGCAGAGGATGAGGTGGCTAGATGGAGTCACTGAAGCAGTTGGTGTGAGCTTGAGTGGACTCCAGGGGATGGTGGAGGACAGGAAGGCCTGGAGGAATGTTGTCCATGGGGTCGCGATGGGTCAGACACAACTTCGCGACTAACAACAACAACTTAATTTGCATGATCTGTGCAGTCACAATATGCAGTTGGGGCCTGTGCATTTCTGACTTTGCAGTGTGATTTGTAGAGCAAAGTGAAAGCACCGGGCAACATGTGAGAGCATGGCTCTCTGTGTGGTGCAGTGGTTAGAAATGTGGGCTGGGGACTTGGAAAATGCAAGTTATAGTCAAGACACATGAAGCTCACTAGGTGACAGACTCTCAGTCCAGTCGACCTCTCAGCAAAGTTGAAAGGAGAAAATAGAACTCTGAAAATCACCCTGGGTTCTTCACAGGAGGAAAAGAGGCGTGCTAGAAAAACAATGTGATGATGATAATATACTCAGAAGCACTTTTTTCAAAGGGAGAAGGATGCAAACATTCCAACGATGCAGATAAGTATTGCATAGGTTTGGAAAAGCATACAAAACATGTCCACAGGTTTTTGTTCAAAAACAAGAAAGAAAGGAGAGCAAAGCTCACCCTCTCATATGGACCTGGGTCAGAGTAAGCTTTGAAGCAGAATTCAAAGAACTTCAGTGAGCTTTAGTTTTTTGAATTCATACATCCATACAAGCACTGCCACATAAAATAAGTTATATGCATAACATAAAAATAATCGCAATGTATATTTTTGACTCCTGGTCTGCCTCATGAACTCACCCCTATAGGGAATAGTACATTGACACCAGATGTGCATATATTTTGCTATATGTTATGTAAATTGAAGAAAACCTTGGGATAGGACTGCCACTTTCAACAAAGTAGACCTGAGTTTAACACCATTTGTAGTGCCACCTGCAGGTGTGTGTTTATCTGTTCCTTTTCAATATTGCTGCTAAGCTGAGACACAAGTCCAAGTGGATATGGAGTTGGCCCCTGGAATGCCTCATTTGTTCTGCATTCATTTCCCACTTTGTGAAAATGAAGTTGCAATAAAACCACATGCCTCACTGCCTTCACTCATATCTGTTGACAGTTACAATAAAGAAATGGGAAATGCATGTGTGCACACAAGCACACACAAATGACAGAACACTTACCTCTTCACCAGAGGAGGGCAGGAAGGCCCTGGGTATGAATATTGCAACAGGTGTCTGGAAAACCTACAGCGTGTGCATGGAGTGTCAAAAGGAGTGTGAAATGAGCACACAGCTTGCTGTTACTCCAAACAAAGGCTATTTCATGGCAGCCGCAGCACAAGGGGAATGCTGAAGAGCAAACAAGTAAAAGGGTACAAAACACAAAGCAATGTCTGCTGCTCAAGAGGAGGGAGAACAGCCAAAGGCACAATTCTCCCCACATCTGGTCAAGAAAAAGACATTTGATGCCTTTACGCTGGGGATAATGGCTGGCTGTGGAACACATGCAGGGCTTTCACTGCCTGTATCAGACATTCTGCTGGTGACTTGGGCAGAAATCCAGATTAGAAAGCAGAGAGATGACCTGTACTTTTTGCTGGCAATCTTTCTGCAGACAAAAGCTGACAGACTTAACAGGAGTCACTTTTGAGCCACCCCGATCTGCTTCAGTATCTGTTAGCAAAAGGGATAGGGAAATACTGACTTGTACAAGGTTCCTCCCCCTTACCTTTAAAGATGACAATCTGCAGATGGATAGTTTCTAAATCTGAACATGGGGGTGGGGGTGGGGGATGCTATGGACCTGAGCTGTGCTGGATCAGAATAAGGGATCCAACTAATGGAATATTCTGAACCCACCTGGGGGTTCTTGAAAGTCTATAACCATCGTACAAAAACAAAAGTGTTCCACCTTTTCCCCCTTCCCCAGAAACTACTTAGAGATATTCTGCTTCTAAATGTGAAGGTTTCAGTTATCAATCATACTTGACAGCCATGGATGGAGCTGTTTTCTACAAATTTTAATGCCAACTGAGCCACTGGCCATGGGTTAGATTTCAATTCTACACACCAGGGTAGACAACCGTTTTTGAACTTGTGGGTCCATGTGGTAGTTTGAGAAACTACTAGGAACATGGGCAAAAATGGCTACTCACAAAGCACAAGAAATTTGGGACTGAGCCTGCACAGGTCTGGGTGCAGAGGTGGGGTCCAAACCTCAATTCAGAAGACAACTCCTTCGAGTGCTCCATACGAACCTATTTCACAGAAAGCAAATACTTTTTCTCTTCTCTTCCTCACAGAAGCCTATTCATTCCCTCATTTCTTTTTCTCTCCTACACCAGATAATAGATATGTTCTGCCTCTGCCCCCGCTGCTTTCAACACACTCTGATTCCTCACTTCCCTCTTCCCCATCTATCTTTTTTAGGTCTCTTCATTTTGCCATGGACAAACGTAAGTTGATGATTAACAGGCTGGCAAGGAATGTCTGCATACAAGTTCGATTGTGATTTGACAGTCTTTAGCCATTCTTCACTTGAAAGGCTATAATATAATGACCAACATAGCTCAAACATTATGAAAATTACTTCATCAAAGATGGAACTGTGATCCCCCCTCCCCTACTTTGAAAACACCCTTAAATTGGACATTTCCACACACGGTTCATAAAGCAAAACAACCTATTTCCTTTACCTTGCCTTTCTTAAGCTTGTACCTTCTAGAAGATTTAAAATTTGACAGTGGTGCTAGGATGAGAATGTAAAATATTGCTAGTTTAAATAGATGCCTCATTCAGAATCCTAAGAGAAGGGCCATGGTTCATTGGCTGATCATATGCCTTGAGTCTGAGCTGAGTACAGCACTGGAACATTTGGAAAATGGAAGCACTTCCGGATGCAAACTGCACACTAGTCTGGGAATTCCAGATCAGGAAAAATTGCAGTAAAAGATCACAAAGGTCAAACTGCTTGAGCATCCCCGGAGAAACATAACACAGTGACATTGCCTTTACCAAATGACGGGTTAGGAAGTATGAATTAGCCATCAAGAATTATTTATTTATTTATTTATTTGGTTTCTTTGTTTGCTTTTTAATGTGAGGCGCTATGTACCACTTTTGCAATTCCAAATACATGACTGCTAATTTTAATTTTTGAAATCATTCAGATTGGTTAATCCATGTCTATCAGCACACCCATTGTAAAGTGAGTTATTTCATAAATGGCTAGGGAGAATGAAGATAAATAATTTTAAGATGTGCACAAGGGTCAAAATCTGTTCATAAAGCTGTGACAAGGAAAGCATTTACTAGACTCTCTTTCTCTCTCTCTCTCTCTCTCTCTCTCTCATCATTTTTAAGCAGTTAATTCTTTCAAAGCATTGTCTGCTTCCAGGGCCATCTGGTACGGCGTAAGACAACATTCCCTCATACTGTCTGAGAAGTTCTACAGCTTTCAGTCGAAGACACTGTCTTTCATTTTCACAGCTCCATGTGCTTTTGTCTTCTCCATAGGACCTCCCTTTAGCTAGCATCACATCCTACACCAATGGAGCAACATACTTTTCCAACATCAACCTCTGGGCTTAACTAACCAGTATCAGCTAACTAAACCTCCCCTGAGCAATTGTCATTACAGTGTAGCCTACTGTATTTCCTGCCAGAAACAAGAAAATTTTATGACTGATTTGCAAAGCTATGAGATAGAAAAAATGTGAAGTGTTGACACATCTGCTCAGGTGCTCATTCTAAATGCTCATGAGCATGTATCTGTGCCTTTCACATGAAGTTTTTCTGAAGCAGTGTGCTTCAGTAGGCAGAGCTCTCCTGGATAATTCCATTTCTCCCAGCTCACATCTTCTTTAAACAGGATAATATGTTACTAACATGCTGTTCCAGAACATAATGTAAGAACATGAGCTAAAAGACATTTTTTACTCTCCTTTAAAGTAGAACTTAGTAGATTCTAAGGGGCATATATTACATATTTTTCAAGGGTTTAGCAAATGCACAGATGGAGAACTCAGAATGGGCTTTCAGAGTACTTTCATTCAGAGCTGATATGTCTAGAAGAACATAGAATATTATCATGGGTAATCTCATAGCACAGTCTGAGTATCTCCTCTTAGGTTACCATCTAGACTTCAAAGGCATGCATAACTTCTCTAAATCAAACTTTTTCTGCTGTCTGGTACTATAGTGTTGCTTGGGTTTAGCTTCCTAATGTGTTCTCTGTTTTAATTATATTTTAATTGGGCATTTTGCTGTATCAGCTGCTCATTCAGGACCAAATGAGATGTGATGTTAATATGTCTTTGTATTTAACAGGCAGCTGGTGTGTGTGTGTGTGTGTGTGTGTGTGGGTATGTGACTGCAAAATACATGCAGGGATCAAGGGTTGGTGATGGGTTTCAGAATCATTAAATGCTTTCCTGCTCTGAAGTTGGTCTTTGCCCTGGAAAGATGCCCTTCCTTCCATTTGTCTCAACAGGGAATTTTCTCCTCATGCAAATACAACAATTGTAGCTTGTACCTTAGTACCATTTCCCCCCGAAAATAAGGAATATGATTATGATACTATGTAGTCACTTAGATTGTCTATATGATGATATCAAAGGGAATGCAGACTGTGATAAATGCATTCTGAATAAGCTGTGTTCATGCTCGGAATGAGAACCCCACACATTTCCCAAAAGCAAATAAATGAATGCTTTCAGCTTAGCTCTCCTGAGGGCACAATCAATTTAATTCAGTATGTGCTGAATGAACGTGTGGATTTTAGTATGCTAGAGGATTTTGAAGGAGGGGGGCAATAGGAAATGTTTGGCAGAGGTCTGTGAAGAGGAAGCAGGATATGAGGGTTAGGAAGAAACATGCTGCAAGGGACCAGATGTTAAGGTAACACATATGCTATTTGCTATTAAAGAAATCTATCACTGAATCTGGACAAGTGACTGTTGGGCAATCAATGGTGTGAAATTTCATCTGATAAGAAACTTGCCAATGAGTGGACTAGATGGAGATGGGTGGATCCAAAACTGGTTGCTAAATGAGACACGAATGGTGCTTGTCAATGGCACCTTCTCAAACTAGAGGGAGGTAACTTGTGGGTGCCACAGGGTTCAGTCCAGGGCCCAGTGCTCTTCAACATCTCTATTAATGTTTTAGATGAGGGAGTACAAGGAATGATAATCAAATGTGCAAATAATACAAAATTTTGATAAACTTGAACATTGGGCTGAAAACAACAGAATGAGATTCAATAGGGATAAATGCCAATTCCTCCACCCAGGACAAAGAAACCAAATCGATCAATACAAGATGGGGAATGCATGGCTTAACAGAACTGAACAAGAAAAAGATCTTGGGGTTATTATGGACAACAGGCTAAATATGAGCCAACAATGTGATGAAGCCACAAAAAGGGAAAATGTTATTTGAGGATGCATTAATAGAAGTATTATTTCTAAATTATGAGTAGTAGTTTCCTCATACTCCTCACTAGTCAGACCTCATATAGAATACTGTGTGTGGTTCTGGGCACCAAGATTTCAGGAAAAAAAATCAGAGGGGGTCCAGTGGAGGTTCAATACTTTGATATATTTTTCAAGATTGAATTGTACATTCCTGTTTTTCTCAAATTTTAGTTCATTTCAGTATGACAAGTTTGAAAAGTTACTTTCACTAACTTGCTTCACAAAAATGTTTAGTTTTGCTTCAGATCTTTCCCTTCAGAATACCTGTTACACACAAGCTTTCCTTCTTCGTGCAACCTTACATGCAGTGTGCTGAGATTCTGTCTGATATCAATTAAGAAAGCCAAATCAAAAATCTATCCAGGGTCAGAAAGTACTTCTTGATCTTTTCCTTTCTCCTTGAGAAAGCCATCAACTTCATGACAAAGACTGAAAAAGGTTTGAGGACTTTGCCTCTGCTAAGCCACCTGACTTCTGCATGATACATTTCTCCATATCTCTGAGAGAATATTTTGAAATTGACCATGAGTGAGGCCATGACGCCTGATGCAATTAATGCTGGATACAACAATCACCCTTTCCCACAGAAAAATCTGTCCAAACAAGGCTCTCTGATGGATGATGCAGTGAAATTGCCTGCTGCTCAGTTTCAGTGTCTCCTCATTAATTCTCACAAATGTACCAGCTTTACTTTCCACCATATTTCTTGCACCATCAGTTGTGCTACTTTTCCATTTATCTGAGCTCAGACCAAGATTTTCTACTGATTCAAACACCTCCAAGAATATGTTTTCTGCAGTTGCCATGCCTTTCAAACCCTGCAGTGCACACAATCCTTCTGCAATTCTGAAGTTGGAATTCATCCCCTTGATAAATATTAGAAGTTGAGCAGGGTCTATGATGTCATTACTCTCATCTAACACCAAAGAAAACGATCAAAACTTTTTGTCTTGACAGTCAGGGACATACACCACTCTTCTAGTTCTTCAACATGCCTGGTGATTGTAGATGTGGATCAAGTGACACAACTAACACAAGGTACCTTACCAGGGCACATTTCCTCCATTACTTTAACCATGCCCTTCTGAACAAATTCACCATCAGTGAATGTCCTACCACTCTCAGCAATATGTTCGGCAACAAGGGAGCTGGCCCTCACAGTCGACAGGCTCTCCTCCACATGCCTCCTAAAGCTATTTTGCTGCAAAAACATTGATTCCTAAGGAGAATTTACCTGGTTCACTTGCGCTTCTTGATCGATCGAGTGGCTCTTGTGACAGGATTCAAAGTGCCCTTTAACATTGTAGTCCTTTCATACTGAGACAGTTTCAATATGTCTCAGGCAAATTGAACCTATTGCCTTATCCTTGTTTTTAAAAAAGAAGTACTCACTAGTCTGTTTGTCATTAAGGACATGATGCTCATCTGCAATTTTGTTTCTATGAAACAACACTTGTTTTTGCAGACATCTTCTTGCAGAATTTTTAGCATAGCAGCAGTTGCAGCATTTCAATATTCTCCTTGAATAAATCAGACTATGGAAGCATAGTTTTGGGGTCTAACTCTTCCCTCTCCCATCAAATCCACAACACTCTGGCTGCGGCTAGCGGGCAGTGAGGGGGTTCATTTGGAGCATGGCAAAGAGGAGAAGAGGTCCCTGCCTTGCAGTTCTCAGGAATATTGGGCCATATGCACCGTGTATGCAGAATTTTTAAAAATGGCAGAGTTGCACTTTTAAGTACATTGAGTACTATTTGATTTATTTCTTAATAAACACTCTGCTTTGAGGTTTAAGTCTACACATCCTCCAAAAAAGGGACAGGTAGGAGGAAAGAGCAAATGAAAGGGCAGCCCACCTGGACCAGAGGGCATGCCATTAAGCTGGCTTCTGATTATATGCAGGATGCACAGACACATCACTGCCTGCCAGCCAAGTCTCAATCATGAAAAGCAAAATGGCAACCAGAGAAGGGAACTCAGCTGGAGGATGATGTGGGAATGGGATTCCCATAAGCTTCCCTGCTAAGAGAGTACTCCTTTCCTCTCAACCCAAAGGCCACTCAGCAGCTCTCACAATCACACATCCATGAGAAGACTCCTAGCTGGAGTGGGAGTTTATATTTTCCTTACACACATATATAATCTTTGTTAGTAACACGCCTTCCTTTCCCTTGGAAAAGGAAATGCACCAGGCAGCAGAGAGTTCTTTTTGAAACTTTATTGCAATAAAGGGAGTCAGAGGGTCCCCCCCCCCGTCAACTCGCCGAACAGATGTTCACATCCCATATTTCTGCTCTTTCCCCAGATGCTTCTTCCATCCTCCTGTTCCCTCATTGGCCAGGGTACTGGGAGGTTACAATCTTTTTCATCTGCCTATTCTGTGCCACTCTAATATCTGTTCTTCCCTCCCACTTTGTCCCTCCCAGGTGAATTATAATGAGCTTATTTCCTGTGCAGGGTGTGCTCGTTAATATTCATATGGTCACTGAGCAAGGGTCCTGCTATCTTGTCTATGTGCCAATTCCCTCATACTCTCTGATTGCAGCTCCCTCCCCCTATGACTAAGGAGTTTTGCTTTGTTACACTTCCTTCTCTCTGTTTCCGACTGCTCTCTTGTCAATGTGCCAATTCCCTCCTGCTATCTGATCCCGGACCCCTTCTCCCATGGCTAAGGAATTTTCCTTTTTACACTGTCACTCTTCCTGTTTCCTTGTTTCAAAGCATCCTTTCATCCCTATCAACATTCAACATGATAATGCATGGGGGGGGGGGGGGGGGGGTGAAAAGCTGAGTGGTAGGGGTACCTGAGCTTTGCTGGTTAGCAAAGCACCCAGAATGGCCAAAATGCTGGTATGGTGGATAAGAGCAAGAGGGGGCTGACAGAAGGAAGCATGGAAACCAGAAGAAATCAGAAGACCAGAAGAACGTTGCTATTGTGTTTTTTGTAAGAAAGGGATAAGAAAAAAATAGCAATAGATGGTGCTGGAAGAAGGTGATATCAGAAAACAAGCAGGCTGGAGGGCTGCACAGAAATAGTTTGGGGGCTGTATACAACCCACGGGCTGCAGGTTGGGATCCCTGCTCTTAATGATAGTGTTGACCAGTGTTGTTTGAAGTGGAGGACTATGAAAGTGCACCCATTATGCATCATTCCACAGAATTGAGTCTGGAAAATCAACTTTATAAATAAGTAAATGGCTGCTAGTATTGGAAGGACATATCTATGCAATTTGATTGAGCCCAAAACAACAGGCACAATGCTTCTTTGCTTTGAACAGAGAAAAAAAATGAAAAATTAATGGGAGATGGGTCTAAACAAGGAAGAAAAGATAGGAAATCATTAGGAAGAGGCATACCGAAATCTCAGTGGAAATAATGCTGCATATGGGCAAAGAAATAATTTCCCCTCTTCATTCACTGAATATCTGATTATATCCTTTCCTTTAAAAAGGCATGCTCTTTAAGATAAAGTATTGATGAAAGTAAACCTTATCTAATCTTGATATATATATCCTCATGATGAATTCCACTTTTAGGGATCCACTGGGCTTTGCATCAGATGTCTCTTGCTATAGGACAACTATATAAATTGCACATTAATAATTTCTGCAGTGTACATCTCTAGCATGCAATAATAGGGGAAAGTATTAAAGTATTTTCGGGTGAAAGACATCAAAAAAGTGTATGTTTTTATCCAGGTCTCCTTATTTTATTATATACTCAAATGTTAACTGAAATATTTCCCATGAGGAAAGAACTTCACTGATGGATAAAAGGAGTCCAAAGTCCAGAAGGCAATTAATGTTTCAGTCTCCTATGGGGGATGGCTGATCTATCTCTTTCTCTCTTCTCACTCTCTGTGTGTATTCCTTCTTGAATGGCTTCTAGGGAGAATATTAAAGTACTGGCAAAGTAATTGTAACTCTTTAAACTATTTGAATATATTATATTGACCTTCCATCTTCAAATCAATATGACCTCTGCAAAGAGCTCATTTTCACAATGTCATCTCATTGGATCTCTATATTTTTAGGTTACCAGATCAGAATACACAGTAAAATAAAGTAGTAAAAGAATGAAGTGATCGCATCAGGAAATTGTATAGAATACAATCCTATCTTGCTGTGCACGTAAGAGATACTAATGAATGGGAAAGGAAGTTTAGACACCAATAATTCCAGAGGCTCAGAAAAGGTACAAGAATTCCTACTTCCTGCACTACTGCTACTGACAATATTGAGTTTTTCTTGGAACAAAAATGGTAACATACAAATATTAGGGAAATGCAGGCATAGAATGTGTATAAAAATGAAAGTCATGCAAGCACACACACAGGCACACAAACCATTCTATAATGGAAAACTGCTTGAGGAAGCGCGTACAGTAGGAAAGGTGCATAAAATTTGCATTAGACAACTGAATATATGTAACTGAATATATGTACAAAAATGTAAATATGTTTCCAGGTGGATCAGAAATGATAATATGCAAAAGCATGAGAAGAAATGAGATTGAACAAACTGAACAATGGAAAAATGAGACACCAAGATAAGTAAAAAAATCACAGTTTTGCCTGTTCTATATCAGATCTGTTGGGCTTTCCCATCAGAGTGAGCCAGTTATCTTACAGTATTTGCTTATACACTGCAACTATATTCCCTCCCGCCCCTTGAGATCAGCAGCAGAGGCCCTTCTCTGGGAACTCTCCATGAAAGGTATTAGGAGGGTGAGTATGCGGAGGAGGGCCTTCTTTGCGGTGGCACCCCACCTATGGAATGTACTCCCCAGAGAGGTCCATCTGACGCTGTCATTATTTTTCAGTGCCAGGCCAAGACCTTTTTATTTAGAAGTTATTTTAATTGTTAATTTATGAACTGTATTTATTGGATTTTTATGTACGTGCCGAGATGTTTCCTGTTTTTTAAGTCTAATTATGTAACTGTTTATTTATGTTTATTTATTAATGTTGTAAGCCTCCCCAAGGCTTTTTGCGAATGGGGTGGCATAGAAATGGTTTAAATAAATAAATAAACTAGCTACTGTTGAAGAGGGAGAGTAGTGCACAGGGTATCTCTATCATTACTGATACATCATTACTGATCTTGGAATTGAAGTATCCTGCCGAACTCTGGATTTCCCATAATTCAGTGTGAAAATGTTGGTTTAATTCAACCCAGCCCTTCCCATTCCAAACTGAACACTCATCCTCCCAAAGCCTATCCAAACAAGTAAGTCTTACAACACTTAAAAGGACCTTAAAAATTGATAAAACTGAACACATTCTTCACAAGGTTTTGGCTATATTACCTCCCCGCTAGATGAGAAAATGGGTGATTTTCCACTACTATCCCCAAAAGATGGAGAAGAAAACATGACAAATGTGTGGTACATCAAGACTTAAAGCATTATCAATATGATTCCCGCTGACCATTGTCAGCTGCATGGATGACAAAGAAATGGACCAGCTTTCTACTGCTTATAGTGATTTCTCTGGATATTACCTAAAAAGCAATTCTTCAAGACTGAAGTGGATATTCAAATTAAAAAGGGTGAAATTATAGGCATAAATTTGGTTAATGATTCAGTTAGGGATGGATGAATCTGACATTTTCAGTTTCTCACAGTTTCTCATTTTTCCATCTTAGGTTTATTCTATCCCAAGGGTCTCAAACTCAACTACCTGGGGGCCGCTGGAAGTAGAGTCTGGGTGAGGCTGGGCTGCATCAAGTATTCCACCACCGCGGTGGGGGTGGGCCGCTCATCCCGCATCGCTCCCGGAGGCCGGCCCAGGTGCCACCGGCGCTTTGAAGGCTGCAGGGCCCCTCCCCCATGCCCTGCCCGTCCCGGCAATTGGCCCGCGGGCCGCGAGTTTGAGACCCCTGTTCTATTCTGTTTCCACATCATTTTGTAACTTTTCTATTTTGAAAGAAACCTATTCTGTGTGTGTGTGTGTGTGTGTGCATGCGTGCATGTGCATTTTCCCTAACATGCACATTTTTGTACAAAGGTTTCCCTGATATATTTTCATTTTCTGCAAGCTCTTTTTCATGATGGGGCGCTCTTTTATACATTCCTTTCATGAATGCACACCTGCTTGGGTGCATTCTTCCCTAAGATGTCATTTTTGTGAGTAATTTTTGTCTGCAGAATGGCATTGCAATATACTCACCAAAGGATACCTATTCTTGTTTGCGTTCCATATTAAATGAAAGTGTGTGTGTGGGGAGATAATAGGTTCTTTTAAAGTGTAAATGGAACAAAAGGCATCCACCACTGGAAAATTTGAAACTAAGCAAGTTTCCATAAGATACAGGGTTTTCTCATCCTCTTTTCACCTGATATCTCTTCTAGTGTTAAAGAAGAAATATTGCCTATTGCCAAGAAGAACCTTCCAGTTGATAATTTTGTACGTTAGTAACTGGACCAGGCATGACTTGCACTGTTGGGATTTTGTATGTATTTATTGGAGCCAGAATTACCCATCAGGATAGGAAGAAGTTAATGTGAAGAAAGTGCATAGAGAATAGCTTATCATTACATTTGAGAACTGGGACTCCATTTCATTTATTTCTAACTAGGGGGCTGATGAATTCTGTAAAAGCAAGATGATAGCATAATAATTACAAGCAAGATATAAACAGAGAAAGAATGAATACAAACTCCTTAAGACAAAAGAAAAAAAAACCAGACTGTTTGCCTTCTGGATTTTTTTTTCCCCGAAGCTGAAAATTCATTAAAATCCTTAATAACCAATGCTTTCACATCATACAACAGATGTTTACATGCATGCTTCACTGCATTGTGAATAATATAGCAAATACAATTGCCTCTCATAATACCAGACTGCTTGCTCTGCAGAATTTAAACACATAATGAGGTCTCCCAAAATCTACAGAACTGCTGCTTGATCCATGAGCAATAACATTTGTTAATTCCACTCCCTCCATTTCCATTGCTATTTTGATAATTCTGCGTCAGCAACAGCTGTTTCACCCATATATCCCTGGAATTCTAATTGCTGCACCTATAACATAAATGGCTCCACGGAGCGTTACATGGGAACAAAATTATGACATTTTAGGTGCATTCTGAAATCTAGACAGCTGCACACACAGCAGACAACGGTATGGATATTTTTGCAATTGTAGGATGCACATGCTCCTAAAAGAGGGAATGCTCAAAATGTGCCTGTACTTTGATTTTTTAAAATTTAATTAACTCATGGTTGGTTGGTTGGTCGGTTGGTTTTTTATACAATCAATACAAATGCGCAATATAATCCAGACCTAAGTCAACATATAAAAGACTAGGTTATCATTTTATCTTCTGGTCTGGGTACTGTTTGTGTACCCAGTAAATGACGCTTGTTTTATTCAAAAAATGACACTTGTTTTATTCAAGCATCATTTTAATTGTTAATGTTATTTTTATTTTAAAGTTTTTTGGCCAGGGCGACTTATTTTATACAGTTATGTGTATTTTATATTGTTAGTTATGTATTTTAATTTATTTATTTGTAAGCCGCCCCGAGGCTTCGGCAAATGGGGCGGCCTAGAAATTTTCTAAATAAATAAATAAATAAATAAATAAATATACACCTCAGGGGTATCCCATTCTTGCCATAAATATTGAATATCATGAGAGAGCTGAACAAGGCTGTTCCTAATATAAAAAACCAGGAAGTTCAATCTACTTTCCTCCACTTGATTTAGAATATTTATACCGGCTCCAAAGCACACGGGGATGTGCACATTTCAAGCAGAGTGCGCATTCCAGACTGCAAGTGTGTGGCTGGATGGGACACCTGCAATTCCACCCTAGCAGGAATGGGGTCACTGAACATGACGCTATTTCTCCCTGTCATGACTATAGATGGGGTCCATGTGTCCAGAGCATGTACAGTTCTGTTCTCATGACTGTGGGAGAATTCACATTTATTGTATCACATTCATAGTCAGATAATTTGCAAGTAAGACCAGTTATCTTATGGCTGGAATTCAGGGAATTTGCCAGTTTCAGCTGATCCCCTGCTCCTGCTACAAATGCTACTGCCTGTGTGGCACAGCTCACACTATTTCAGAAGATCATCACTGGCTTTCAGTAGGCAACAGTGCTTTTTTTTGTCATAGAACGTACAGGAACGGAGTTCTGGCACCTTTTTTCGACAGATTTTCCAAGTTTTAAAAATAACTTTTGAACATTCGATGTTTGGTCCACGTGGATTTGAATCACCCTGTCGAGCGTAGCAGGTCGGTGGCAAAATCATTAAAACGGTGCATGTAGACTGCTTGTGTGTTGAATCTGATGCATGTGTACTTCGTCCGCACTGGTTGTGATGGCGCTGCCCGGCTTGTGGCACTGCTTGGCTTGTGATTGGTTATGTGGCCGCGCGCTGAGTGCTTACTGTGGACAGTGACCATTACATTATGTTACACAACTGATGTGTGTGGGTGTGTGTACAGTGATTGACTATGTGTGAAAGGTAAATAATTTCATGAGTTCTGGCACCTTTTTTCTTACAAAAAAAGCACTGGTAGGCAATGAGTGTGAAAATCAGCAAAACTCAGCCTGTTCTTTGGATTAGATCTTGACACTCAATCTGAGTTAAGTCTGTAGCAAACTGTGCAGGTTTTATTTTCAAATGAAGTTCATCAGTATTATCATGCATGTTTTTTCCAAATACATGTACCCACTGTGCACATTTTTGAAATGTACCTATATCCCCGAGATTATAGTACTTCCTGCAATTTTTCAAAGTATGGCTTTCCTAAGCATGTTTTTGCAATGCATGCATGGCATTGAATGCATTGCTGAGGTGGTCTGCAAGGTCTGGAAGGTGATAACTGGGCAAATCTTGATTTTCTTTTTTCAATAGTTGAAAAGAATTATAATTCCCTGCTTTTCAATTGCCATAAAGATTTGCAGCAGGAGAAAATCTCCATGGTTGGACTGGAGGGTTATGCTTTAAACTGCCTTACCCCTGATTAGCAGCAAGGTTTACTACCTGACTTTGTTAACAAGATTATTTTGTAAAACACACAACTTCTCAAACATTTTTGTTTTGTTTCCAACTGTGGCAGTACAGTTGTCTTGTCTCCAGAAAACGGCATTGTAGGACCATTAATGTTTTAATGTTTTCCATTTACCTGGCACTTGACATCAGACGTAGGAAGAACTGGGAATATAGTTTGGCTGGTCCTTTTTAGGAAAATGTAATGGAAAGGTGATAAAATGAATGCTGTAAAAAGAAGGTATGAATGTTTTGAAACTTAGCATTGAATAGTATTAAAAAGAAAATTGGAAAGGGATGGGGCAGGTCCTGGGGCAGGTCCCTCAGGTGGGGATGGAAATTGTGGTGGACATTTTTATAAAGTGCCAACACTCATCCTGAGCCCATTTAACAAGCTGAATTTTACAATGGAGGAGATTAACTGGAAATGAAAAGTGACATAAAAATAGGTCCAGGGAGCAGAACAATTAATTTTAGACCAGGAAGAGGTACAAAGGAGTGTCCTGTTCACCTGGACTTGAATTATGAAGTAGCTTTCAAGGTGTAAGTACCAATGAACTCATGCCAATAGCTTGATGCTTATGTCTACTTAGATAGTAACACTTACTTTAGCTCATCTTCATCCGACCAAAGTATTGCAAAGTCAAGTGTTTATATTGAGACCTTAGAGGGTCAGGAGCAATAATCAGTGAATTTGGTACCTTTCTGTTGGTTGCACTTACCTGTGAACAGATAATCAAATTACAGTTTTCCTATGATAGAACAGTGCCCTCCAGTGTTTAACTTTGCTAATGTATTAATTAACAAAGTAGTGCATTAATCATAGTACAGGAAGACTATGCATAATCTTGTAATCAACAGGGGTTTCTGACAAGTTCTGTGCAGTTGATGTTGAAATATAAGCATACCATGAAACTGATGAAGATGGCACATCTACAGCTCATGCAAGTATCTTCCATAGTCTAATGCCACCTGATCTAGGTCACAATTCACAGTTTAACATAAGGAGTATCTAAATAAGGCATTGATCAAAAGGTCATTCTAGCTATGGAAGCCATTTTGCTTTTGATTCCTAACACTGCTTCTTCTGGCCAGTTTTAGAAGCAAGAAACTATGGTGATACTAGGGAGCTAATTAAGCAACATCATCAACAATGGTAGTAGTAATAGCTGTAGTAGTAGTAATAGTAGTAATCTATTTTTAAATCCTTATGAACTTTTCTATCTTTTAGATATTCTTCAGGTATGTGATTTGAGATACAACTCCCAAATTCACTTCCATTTTCACCCTAGATGGAATTTTGTGGTAACTCTAGTTCATGCATTGGGGAGCTCTGTGTTATTCAGAGTTTCTGCATGCTATGTTGTGGTGAGGACCATGTGCAGCCAGCCTGCCAAACACGTCGATAGGATGCATGAAACATGAATTGTGCAGAGCAAGAGGTCTTTCCCTAGCATGATTGTCTTCTCCAATGAGTCTTGCCTTCTCATGAAGTGCCTGAAGTACACCAACCTTCGTTTCATTATTTTTGCTTCCAGGGCAAGTTCTGCTGGATAAGCTTTATGCTTGTTTTTTATGCTTTCAGTCCAAGGCATTCATAAAGCTTTCCTCCAGTGCCATTTTTCAAGCACGTACATGTTCTTTCTATCAACTTTCTTACTGATCAGTTTTCAGGCCCATACATGGGAATAGAATCGTGTGAATGATTTTGGTCCTGGTTGCCAGTGAAAAATCGTTACACTTGATAATTTTTACTTCTCATTGTTGCTCTTTCAAGTCTGAGATGTCTAATTTCTTGGCTGCAGTCTCTATTGAGATTGATGATTGAATCAAGGTCGGCAACATGTTTTACAATGTCAATTTCTTTATTTCTGATATTAAAGTTACATAATTCTTCTGCAGTTATGATTTTCTTATTGTTCAGCTGCAATCCTGCTCTGGCATTTTCATCTTTCACTTCCATCAGGAGTCATTTAATTCATTCATTGCGGCCTTCTGTCAGTGACATGGCATCATCTGCGTATCTTAAATCATTGATGTATCTTCTGGCAACGTTCACTCCCTCATCCTCTGATCCTAATCCAGCTTTCCTTTGGTTATGTTCTGAAAACAGATGGAACATATGATGGGATCAATTGCACCCTCGTCTTATGCTTTTTCTTATAGGAAACCATTCTGTTTATCGATATTATGTTCACAATTCAGGTTACAAATCATGGTCAAGTGCTGAAGCACAACCCTTTCTTCCAGAATCATTCACATTATCTCATGATTCACACAAGCAAAGTCTTTGATAGAGTCTATAAGCAAAGGCTGATTTTCTGAAATTCTTTGGTCTTCTTCAGTAGCCTATTGTGACTGTGTCAGGAGAGGAGTGCTGGCTACAGCTGCATCTTCCTTGATTTTCCATGAAGAACAACACCAGAAGGACAGCGCACTCACCAGGTCTTTACTGCCTCTTTACACTTTCACCGGCTCGCTTCCTGAAGCGCCTTGGCCTGGCCTGCTCTGGCTCCCTTCCCTCTTGTCGCTGTGGCAACAAACAACATCGCCCTGCTGAACGCTCCCCAGTCTCCACTCTCTGTGCTGGCTCGCCTGCCCACGACCACTTTGCCCGCTCCCCTCCAACCACATGCGTGTCTCAGCTTTCTCTCCTCTCTTCCGTCCCCCTTGCTCACCCCCTCTCTCCTCCTTTGTCCAGCCTCCTGCACCATTCCACCCAACCCAACTGTTCCTGCCTCCATCCGCAATCCCATACAGCTGTGCGCCCACACGCATCTCCTGGCTGTTGTCTTCTCGCGAGTTGCTTTCCCACACAGATTCCCAGCCTTGCCCGGTAATCTTCAGTCCTGCTCTGTAGAAGGCCCCAGGAAAAGGGGTGACCCCCCCCCGCCTCCTCACACCTATATATACTTGTGAGATGCTTCTCAAGTGGCTCATCTTTTTCAGAATCCAATTGGAGCTTCAGCCATTTCTCACTCCACATAGGATAAAATGCTTTGTTAAAGCACCTTGAGCATCACGTTGTATGCTTGGAAATTAATACAAGCCTAAGGTAGCTAACCACACACAAAGTGAATCATCAGCAATGTGGAAGCATGCTAAACTATATGCCCACCATCTATTCAGCTACATAACTCTATGAATTGTGGATGTTCTTCATTGCATCTCAGTGACTACAGTTTTAAGTGCCAGTTTATTAAACAGAAGAATTATTATCTGGACTAGGTGCTTAATTGCTCAAATCTGTTAAGGTACAATAAAGAATATTGTAAATTTTCATATTAAGAACACTTTAACATGTGGCTATACTGGTGAATACTTTGGCCTAAACATAATTCATATAACTGTCAATCAGTCAGGCTCCTGTATTTTCGGAAGGGTTTTAAGAAGATAGAAAATATAGTATTGGGTAAAGAATGGACTATTGGGTGAAAAAATTTAGAAAATCAATGTTCATTCTAAAAACCCAGATTTCTAGACTCAATGATTGTGAACATACACTTCATAATGCACCTACTAAAATATAAGGGTTAAATAACCCCCCCCCCCCACACACACACACATGTGGCTGGGGAGCAAGATTTCAGCAATGTTCAGCAAGATTTATTGATCCTACCCATAGCTAGCAAAATGAGAAGCCAAGAAAAATTGAAGAAATTATACAAACTTAATTCAATTTGTATATTTATGCAAGAAGTTTGAATGCTTCAATGTATGGTTTTGATACAGTCCTGCATCATAATCCTTTCTATTAACAGACTTGACAATCTGTTTAAAAGTAAAAAGAGATGAGTCCGAGATATGAGTGTTCCTGGGTATTTAGAAATGACTAAATGAAATGAAATGAAATAAAAGAAAACATTAACCATCAATGACTTAGTAAGGACCTGAGAGTTTCCAGGACATAAAAGATCTTGATCTCAGTTGAATGCATAAAGATAAGAAATTCTACAGTAATTACTTGGCTATATACTGAAATGAAATATCAATAGTAGTAGGAACATACTTGTACAAGGAATTTACTATGATAAGTTTTACCAGTTACCATCTCATACAGTCATATTTATTTATTTAAAGCATTTACATACATTACATGAATGCATGCATGCATACATATATATGTTTAAAGAAATTTAAAACAGATTCACCTGCAATAAAAACATCTCTGTATTTTTGCTGGTCTCTACAGCACAGTACAATAAATAGTAACACATGTACCAGACAATTTGAAAGCTGAAATAAAACTAGAAAGTCAACAATTAAAATTGTGGGAAAATTAAACAAGAAGTTTTAACCATGTGCCAGAACATATTGTATATCGTATAGGTATCAGGCTTATTTCCCTAGGGAGCTGATTCCACAAGTGAGGTGCCACAGCCAAGAAGGCTCTGCCTCTTGTAGCCACCCTCTTTATTTCCTCATGAAGAAGGACCTTTGTAGATGATATCAGGGTCCATGTTAGTGCCTATGGAAATAAGAACCTGCTGGATGGTTTGGGCTGCACTGTAAGTAACCTGGAATTTTGCAGAACACACTTTGAAAAACACTTTTATTTATTAATTCATGGGAGGGAATGCAAACCACAGAGGCAAATGAGATGATAAATTGTCTCCATCGATGTCTTGAAAAGCTAATACTAAGATTGAGTGGCTAGGAATACAAAAATGTAAAGATAAGCAAAAAATTAAACACCATTTTATTGATCAACTGAAAAATATGTTGTTAGTTGCCACTCCAAGTATATAAACCATTGATAAAGGATCCTGCTTCTATCAATGGCTGTTGATAAGCCATGAAAGTTAATAGAAACATACTCTATGATCAAAACCATTGAACCAGAAGGGTAGGCAAAAATGACAGGAGGCAGATGTCAACTTCACATCCTGCTTGTGAGTATACTAGTGGTATCCAACTGGACAGTCTGAGAAGGAGGAATTACTTCAGAATAATAGTCACTGTTCTCTTCAACAAATTTCAGAAGACATTTCTGGCCATTTTTACTCATTATTGAATAAAATAATTATTCATTATTTTACTCAAATGTTTCTCTGTGACTGTCTTCCCCACCCCCAAAAGAAGACAATTTTTCAGAATTTATTCTGAATATGCTCCCCATCTTATTGTGGAGACCCATTTCCTTCTCTCAATGAACTATAATGATACAAAATATGGGGCATTGTGGAGGATGCAAAATGGTGTACATTTGTTACAGTACATTTGTTACAAGTCTTAACACTCATGGCACCAGCAGGAGGGAGAGAGGGAGGGAGGGGGTGGGGAACATGCTAGTGGTAATGGTAAGATATAGAACACATAATCTGTTTGAGAATGTTTTACAGAAATGTGGTGAAAAGCTCCTCCCAATTCTCTGTCTATAAGTAAGGTGCACAGTTTTGAGACACCAGCTATAGTTCTTCTTTTTCTTTTTGTATCATTGGCAGGATATTTTTTCCCCTATGGTGCCCTATGATTCTTCAGCTGATTACTGTTCATGGGGGAGAAGCACTAAAACCACTGACCTATTGTTACAACACAAACCTTTGCAAAGATCAGATTGGCAAGCATTCAAGGTTTAAAGATATATTCACGTAAAAAGCACTTTGATGTCTTAAACTCTTATTACTCTAGCAGAATTAAGAAGATTAAAATTCCAGGAAGACATTGTACTTGTCTTGGATGATTGCTCAGCCATTGAAAAATAGAAAGCAAATAATGGGTTACATCATTGGGTGATGTGCCGTGACAAGATTTAGCACAACACAGTGGAATATGAACATTACGCTCTTGTAAGCCTGCTCAGCACACACTTCTTTTTGCCTTATGGCACATTTTAATTCCTCTCTTTCTAAAGTGATATACAGGATAGATGGGGTTTGAGAGGAATTCAGTTATGGTAACATTAAGCTATGTTTGTTTGACCTGGTCTTCAGTTTGTAATTGTTAATATCTAATGGCAGAGCTGTTCCAGATCCATAGTTGCCAGGAATCATAGTGCTCAGGCTGGCAGCCCTGAAGTTCAGATGCTGGGTTCTTGATGACTGTACTATCCTGGGACTACCAGTCAGAAAAGAAAACTGGTAGACATAACATAAACTGAAAGACATAACACCCAAGAGCCCTCTGCCCCAGTGAATTTGGTATCAACAAAAGCTTGCATTGTGTTTCATCTAATACCGCAGGCAATCCCAGGTTATGAAGGAGAAAATGGAAATATGTATTTAAGCCAAATTTGTATGTAAGTCAGGTCATGTATACTTGGCCCTGCACATTTGTGTGGGCGTAGGGGCTCAGGACCCCCCTCTAAGTGGAAAAACTGTGAATATTTCTACACCCCCACCAAATTCACCAGTGTCTACACTTTGCAACAAGGAAATGGGCAGGGCAGGAAGGCGTGCTTTGGAGGCCTCTTCCTCTCTCCTTTCACTTCCTTTCTCTCTATGGTGATGGTGATTCACTACAGTAAATGATGATGATGATGATGACGACGACGACTTTATGGCAGTTTGTTCATAAGTTGCTTGTAACTTGGACATTTATAACTGAAGGACTACCTGGCTATTCTGTTGCAGTGTAAGTCTTACAAATCTCACATGACATTTTATCAGTCAGGGTAAAACAAGCACCAGTTCCCTTTCCAGAATAATCATGGTAGGGGCATCATGAATTAAGCCTAGTCAATCAAGCTGGTCAAAGGTATAGGTGTGACCACCAACCATACAATTGCTTACAGCATAATTCCATACATGAACACTCTAGCAATTTGAAGTTCCATTATGTTAACTAAGGTGATAGCTTACAACCTTTTGCCATCTGGGAATGTTAGACAACAAATTCATATTATCCCCAGCCAGTGATATTGGGCCCAATCTTATCTTCCCTAAAAATCATACACATTTATCTCTCTGAAGTCTAGGCTAGAGAGTTCATAACATTAATGGCCTGACATGAGTTCTCTGGCAGCCCCTTCCCCACCTTCCCAGAGTTTATTTGAGATCTTAGTGCCCTGAGAGAAGAGAAGTGAGAATAGCCCAGGCCTGAGAAATCTTATTCTGTAAAACCTGAAATACCTGAATGAACTATATTTGTGTTTGTGTGTGTGCACAAAATTTGTTTACTTTTTGGGTTGTCTTTGTTTAGAATTTTGTTTTGTTTAATAAAATGTAAATTACCTTGGGTGTTCTGGCAGAAAGGCAGTATAGAAATGTATTAAATAAAGAAAGAGTTCTCAGAGGGGTTTTTCTTTTCTCAATATTCAGTAAAATTATTTTGAGGTTTAGCTCAAGGAGCATATGCAGAACCCCATGCAAAATAAACAGAATATACCTTTGGATTAAAAATACTCTACTACAATACAGAACTGAAGTGCTACAAATATAAAATTATGCAGGTAAATGTAGGCTGGCTAATGAATGTCAGTGTTCCTTCTCTTTTGAAGAAATCAAAGGCAAGCAGAAAGGCAACATATTTGCAAGTGTAATTCTATCCAACCCCAGTCTCTATCCAAGGCTCACTTTACACTGTATATATTTTTGCAAGTGAAAGAAATGATGGGCTGCTTAGAGTAGTAGATACTAAAGTTGTAGATTCAACTTAGTGCTTTGCCAACAAATTATCCAATTCTTTTTCTTAAACCATTCTCATGGAATAAAGAATAATTTTCTTTTGAAAAGAGATTCAGTGGTGAATAAAATTTTGGATAAATTCTCATGGGTTGAGTTTGGGTTCCTTGGACATCTCTTATGTAGAAAATAACTTAGGATTGTGCACACCTTATTTTATATTTGGATGTATTATATTTTAATTTTATGTTGTGAGCCGCCCCGAGGCTTCGGCGAATGGGGCGGCATAGAAATGTTTTAAATAAATAAATAAATAATACCCCTTTTCATTTTATTCTCATTTCTCTAGCAGCCTGTAGCCTGTTGCTTGTGAGGCTTCAAATGTAGGTTAGGGGAATATATTATGGGGCAATTCCTCCCATAGGGTTTATTTATCTCAGGAAGCATAGACAGCCTGAAAGGATGCAGAACAATGGAGGGATGAGTGATGTGGTAAGCTCAAAAACACCACAAAAATAAAATAATAATCACCATGAAAAAAGGCAGAATGTTTCTCATAGGGGAGGACAACTCTCAGAAAGCTGGAGGGCAGCTTTAGGCACAGTAATAACCCCACCTATTTCCTGAAGCTGGACACAACACTGCGCTCTTCACCCCTGTGTTTTGGTGAATGGAAGATGGGGGCAGATGGACAAGACAGTTGATGCTGCTGCTACTTGTAGTGGCAGCACAAAGCAACAGCATAAACAAGAATAGCATGAAGGGAGGGAGGGTGAAAGGACGGAAGAACTGTGCCACAGCTTCTGCCAATAGCAAGCTCTAACTGTGGCAATCAGTTGAGAATTTCTCCCCTCACCTACCCCGGTTTTTCTGCTCAGAAAAAGGGCTGAAAATTTGGAAGGCCATTTGTATGTGGAAGTCATTCATATCAACCTGGTACCATCAGGATTTACCAGTTCAAGCTTGCCCCTGAGTCAAAAGCAACATCTAATTGAGGGAGGTAGATACAGATTCAGAACTACTATCCTCCATTGATGACCTTTCACATGTTATTTCTTAAGTTACTTGGGCAAGGTTGCTCTTGAAGCCAGAAGGCAGGCAGGTCCAGTCCAACACCAGTTAGCCTCTTCCCAAATGACAGATTGCTCAGGCTGATGTGCTAGAGCAGAGTTAATGGTCCTCCAAGACCAATAAAACTCCTAATGGCTCCCCTTGTGTCATCTGTTTCTGGCCCTGCTCTAGCTGTAATGAAATGGTTGGCAGTAAAGAGCAGAATAGCAGTGACCTGGGATAGCAAGCCACCACAGTACTGAAGAGTGAAAAACCCATAATTCCTATTACTCTGTCACCAGTTCATTGCATTTGTTGCATAGCACTTTGAAAGAATATACCTCTCCCTTTATTTATTTAAAAATTTCTATGCCGCCCCATTCGCCGAAGCCTCGGGGCAGCTTACAAAACATCAGTTAAAATATAAAACACTAAAAATATAAAACACATTAACATTATAAAATAAGTTGCCCTGGCCGAAGAAATTCTAAGCAACTCAAGTCTTAGTTTGTTATGTTTCATTGAAGCAAGAGTTTCAATGACATTCTGATATTTCTCCATATTTTGTGTTTATATACAACAAACACATCTGTGTTCCAGAAGAATTTTAATAATAAAGTCTTCAATGACATTTGGAAGAAGTCTAACTAATGGCCTAATATCACATAAAAAAGGGGGTCTGACAAGGCCTTCTCATCACACAGAGGGTCATTCCAGGAACTGTGCTGAAATTGCCTTGTGTCAAAACCTCAGCCCAGTTCGTATATCCAATGCCTGAACAACAGATAATGAGTCATGAGTGGTAGTTCTCCAGGAGTGTCATGATCTTTAGGTCCCCACCACTACACACACACGCTTGTTGTAGATGCTAAGCAAGTGATGGAGGCCATGGGTTTGTGCACTGTGCTCAGTTCAGTAAATCCATACACACCCAATCCATTCCCATGCAAGAAACCAGTGTCATGTGATGTGAGTGATAAGAGATGCAAATGAAACAGAAGTGAGCTGGATAAACAAGGCAGAAACTGAAGGGGGCATCTCTCAAATGAAAGGGCCCCAATTGAATTTGAATTTGATGAAACTGTACTTTGTTTTTCCCAAATCAAAGTTTGGCTTATGCTCCAGGTTACTCAGTTATCACTGGCCACCAAAACTTATGATGACCTGCAAGCTTCTGTGATCCCCACTTCAAATGACATGTCCACAGATGAAATGATCAGATCTTACTGAAAAGTCTCTTTGGATGGAACATTGTCATCAGAAGACTGAGATTCAGGAGCTACAAGTGAAGTCCTGAAGAATCTGGATGCTTGGTGAACACTTAGTTAAAGTGCCTTCTTTTATCAGAAATCCTGAGGTACTTGCTGGTGGCCCTGAACATCCTCTGCAAAGGAACTCTCCGTACTCTGCACCAGACTTGGCTGCCATGTTCAGCTGGGACATATGGGACTTGTAAACCTGTCTTTACTTTAGTACTAATCCTAATCTTCGTCTTTTTATTCCAATCAGCATGACTTAATCCTCCCTGATCGCTCCACTTATTGATCAGTAGTAATTTGTAACTCTTGCATGTTATTTATTAATGTTGTTGTTATACTATGCACAAAACTTTGGTAATAAAGCATGATGTTCACTCAGCATCATAGAATGTGTCAGATTTTAATTAGGCACATGACTAATATCCTCTCATTCATGTTCTGGTTTGCCCCATCAATGACTGCCTAGTATCTTGCTCATGTAACGTATATATATGTTCTATTTCAGTTCATAACTGCAGCTGTCCTTACCAGAAAAATGCCTTGCTTATTCCTCATATTCTTATCATATCATATGGATTAAAGAAATCCTATATTTGCTGAGTGAGGTTGAGATAAGTCTGTTTGTGAGGAAATATTTCATTCTTGCTAAGGGTAGCAAGATGTCCTTGATCCATGTGATGCTTGTCATAGTTTGGCAGGTGTCCAGGAAAGGAAAGAAACCAGCTTAACATTGGGTATGGAACAGCATTCTGAAAAGACAGGCACAGGCATTCGTGTCTTCCTCAAGTATAGAGTCTATGCCTGAGAAGGGGGCAACAAACAGTGCTGCTCGGACCACACTTGGCATGCATCAGAGCCCTCCATACAGACACCGATGCATTTGTGTTGACTTCCAGGGGGCATAGCCAAAGCCATGCAGGATTTCAGGGCCTGAATGGGTTGAGAGAAGGGCACCGGGACTGGTAAATGTGAATGGGGAGAACAGAAGTAATGCATATGGGAGGAATGTTGGAGAAGCACCCTTTACACCTGCAATCTGAAATGGTACTTTTCTACAGTATTTATTTATTTGTTTGTTCATTTGGAAAACTTATATGCCACCCCATTCACATAAGCCTTGGGGCAGCTTCCAATTAATAAATAAATACAATCAATAGAAATACACAAAATACTGGAGACATCCTGGCAAAATTTTTTAAAATCAATAAATAAAATCAACAATTAAAATAACATTTAAATAAAAAAGTCTTGGCCTGGTGCCAAAAAGCAAATAATGACAGCACCAGGTGGACCTCTCTGGGGAGTGCGTTCCATAAATTTGGCACTACTGCAGAGAAAGCCCTCCTCCGGGTACTCACCCTCCTAATATCTTTCACAGAGGGCTCCCGAAGAAGGACCTCTGCCGCCGATCTCAAGGGGTGGGAGGGCACATATGGATGCAAGCGCTCCTTTAGGTAACCAGCTCCCAAGCCATTAAGGGCTTTGTACATGATAACCAGCACCTTGAATTGGGCCCGGACTTCAATGGGGAGCCAGTGAAGCTGACGGAGGACTGGAGTCATGTGAGCACAACACCCAGTCCCCGTCAGCAGCCTGGCAGCTCTATTTTGCACCAATTGAAGTATCCGGATCATCTTCAAGGGCAGCCCCATGTAGAGTGCATTACAGAAGTCTAGTCAGGAAGTGACCAATGCATGTGTCACTGTTGCCAGGCAATCGTCCTCCAGGTAGGGATGCAGCTGGTGGATCAGCTGAAGCTGAAGAAAAGCAATCCTTGCCATCGCTGTTACTTGAGCTTCCAACAATAGCTCTGGGTCAAGGAGCACTCCCAAGCTGTGAACCCTGTCCCTCAGAGCGAGTGCAACCCCATTCAGGACAAGGTCAAGGTCCCCCACACCAAAGCCCGACCCTCCTACCAACAGGACCTCCATCTTTTCTGGATTGAGCTTCAGTTTATTGGCCCTCCTCCAGCCCATTACCTCAACCAGGCACCAGTTCAGTACAGCCACTGCCTCACCTGGATTGGTTGAAAAAGAGAGGTAGAGCTGGGTATCATCAGCGTACTGATGATTCCGCAGCCCACATCTCCTAATGACCTCCCCCAGCAGTTTCATGTAGATGTTAAATAGCAGGGGGGACAAAATGGATCCCTGTGGAACTCCATGGCATAACTGCCATGGCACAGAGCCATAGTCCCCCAGCACCACCTTCTGGAATCGGCCATTGTGATAGGAGTGGAACCACTGCAAAGCAGTGCCTCCTACTCCCAATCCCACTAGCCTATCCAGAAGGATACTATGGTCGATGGTATCGAAAGACCAGGAGGACCAACAGGGAAACACTCCCCCTGTCTCTCTCCCTGCACAGGTCATCATACAGGGCGACCAAGGTAGATTCAGTACCGTACCTGGGTCTGAAGCCGGACTGAAATGGGTCCAGATAATCAGTTTCATCCAAGAGTGCTTGGAGTTGTCCCGCCACCACCCGCTCTAACACCTTGCCCAGAAACGGGATGTTGGCCACCGGTCTATAATTGGTGGCCATCTCTGGATCCGGGGATGTCTTCTTTAGGACTGGCCAGACTACTGCCTCTTTTAAAGGAGCAGGTACCCGCCATCCCTCAGAGGGGCGTTGACAACCTCCAGGATTCAGGTCCCTATCCTGTGCTTGGTGTTTTTAAGTAGCCAAGATGGGCAAGGGTTCAATAGGCAGGTGGTGGGACGCACCTTGTCCACATCATCAGGCTGCAACAACTGAAACTCATCCATCAATTTTGGACCAGATGGCAACATTGGCACCTCCCCTGAAGGCTCTGAGTCACTAGTGGAGTCCAGCTCGTGACGAATCTGAGCAATTTTCTCCTTAAAATGCTTGGCAAAGTCGTCACAGCGGGCTGTTGAGGGCAGTACAGGGTCTTTCTTAGGGCCTGGATGAACCAGCCCTTGTACCACCTGAAAGAGCTCCACTGGATGGCATTGTGAGGAGGCAATGGAAGTGGAGAATAATTTCTTTTTCGCCGCCCTCACCGCCACAGCATAGGCTCGATAATGAGCTCTCAAGTGTGTTCAGTCAGATTCATCCCATGATTTCCCCCACCTACGCTCTAGACGTCTCCTAACCAGCTTCATCACCCATAATTCAGGTGTGTACCAGGGGGATGAGTGGGCTCTGCCTGGTGGGAGAGGACACTTAGGAGAGATCATGTCAATAGCCCTGGTCATTTCCCTATTCCATAGTTCGACCAGAGCATCGACAGGAGCACCAGCCTTGTCAACCGGAAATTCCCCCAGGGCCTTCAGGAATCCATCCGGATCCATCCGGCTCCAGGGGCAGACCAACACAGTATTTCATTATAAGATCTTCTCTTTGTATAGACCAGGTCTAGGAAACAAAGGCCAGAATCTTATGAATGCTTGTCAGCTCTACTGAACGCAGTGAGATTCATCAGAGTCTCTTCCGGGTTTAAGGGGATGGGGGTACTTAGGCAAGATTTCCTCAGCTGACCTCTTCGTCCTCCTGGCCCCTGACATGGCTACCAGTCATGAAGCTGCTGGGCAGAGTCCTGGAGAACAGGAAGATGTAACAGGAAATTTATGGAACACCCAGCAGCTTCAGAGTCAGGAGGTGGGGGGGAGGCGTGTAACTTGTTCAAAAACCTCAGAGTCTAGAGGAAGGGAAGCTGCACCCTGCTCAAACAACTCAGAGCTAGGGTGTGGGGAGGCTACTCGCTCGGAAGCCTCAGAGTTGGGCTGCAGAGGGGCCATTTGGGCCCTGGGCACCAAGTATAAATCCCCTTGTTCCAATGCCTGACTCTCACTGTGAGATTCTGGCCCTCTCTCACGTACCAATGCCTCTGTCGAGCCATAAGGCACGACACAGGGCAAGGCCAGCCCTCTATGAAGTAGGATGACTCCTCCATAGATGACAGATCTAGAAAGATGGCAGGGCTAGAAGGGTGGTGGGTTCTGTGTGCCCTACTGCCAGAAGGGCCATGGATCTCAATGGTGCTGCTTTCTTATGACTTGGAAAGAAAGGTGCATGGAAGAGAAGGCTACACCACACTGTATGACTGGAGCCACTCCCAACAGAATGAACCTCACTGGTCCTTCCTCCTTGACATACACATATTGCCAACATTTATAACATATTGTAACATCTACAAAGCAGGCGGCTTTGTGTGTACAGTTCCGTGTGGATAGTTTATCCCCATGACTGCAACCTCACATACAATTGCATGCATAAACGCACTCCATGAAACAAGAACAGTCAACAAGACATGTGACACTGGTGGTGGGGCTTGGAGAGCGGCCTTTCTCTTCCATACATTGCATGGATTACACTCCACTCACATGGAGTGTTTCACAGGGTCAGCACTGCAGTGGTTGTGAAGCCAGCCTGTGGATCAGGTCAATGGCACACCCTTCTCATGTAACTAACTTGCCTCCAAATTCACATCTGGGAATCATATGAAATATTATGAAATACTATGAATTCAATCATAAGTGTCATCCTTTCCCAGTTACTGATCCCATCATGACCCTTTGCCATTTGAGAGAAATCTCTCATTTTACCATAACAATGCTACATCCTACCATAAATGCTTTTCACGTTAGTTTTTACAAGGTTATAGTGTTTTTATAGTTGATTGTTTTTTAATTGCTTTGGTCTGTTTTAAGTTTTTGTATGTGAAAGCTTTTATACAAGGTGTACCATGTTGTAAACTGATCAAAGAGCTTCAGATATTGGACAGCATAGGAGTGTAATGAATGAATAAACTTTAGAAAGAAAGGTTGAAATCAGAATGGTGGGTAAAGGCCACTTCACTGCAACTTCATAATGAGGCAGGTTAGACAAATTAACTAGAAAGTGAGTTCAATAGATGTAAGTGGGGCTTAATTCTGAGTAGCTGTATCTAGGATTAAGTTGCTAGTTAAGAAAATTTTAAGTTTGTTTCAATGAATTTCGGTTCTCTGGTTCGCTGAAAAGACAAGTCACGAGAGCATTCAAAGCTGCTTTAACTAAGCCTTTCTCAACCCTTCTATGCAAAGATGTCAGAGACTGAACCTGGCAACGTATACATGCAAAGTATAAGACTGGTGACACAGCAGGGCTTGGAATAAAAGTAGGAATTCAAGGGAAATGGTCATTTCTGCAGAAAAATACTCTGAGCAACTTTTTTTTAATTGCATCCGTCACATTTTCAAGTGTGCAATGAAGATCAATTTCCTCTCTCTCTATTTGTCAACTCTACCTAAATAAAGTTTCTAGATCATACAGAGGCATGCTATCAGGGGGAAAAGTCTGCTCATATTCATCAGCTTTATCAATATTTTTAAACCCTTTTTTCAGCTGCAAATGTGTGTTTTTCAACAGATGCAAAGAACAAAAAAGATTAGATTTGTTTTCTCCTTGGAGAATAATGTACAGTCAATATTTTTGTTTAAGCTTGAAATTATGTTGGATTTTCATAGGACTTGATTTCCAGCCTGTTCTTTTAATTGTTTTAAGAGTGTTTTTGTAACAGTCTGCAGAACAACATTACTTATTTTTTCCCACAATCTCCTGCTGTTCCAGTACCAGAGGGTATTGAAAGCGCTTCTTTCCCGTATTACACCAATCAGCCAGGGACCCACACAGTTAATATGATGACATAATGGCTACATGAGGATGTCATTGAAGACAAATAAAAGCCTCCCGTTGTGCTTACTTTGAGTAGAAGAGAAAGAAGGAATGCTTTGCTGTTGCCAAAGTAACAGAGCTGATGCTGCACTGAGCTGGTAACCTGGACATGCTGAATGGCAACATGCTTGCTCTGCACCTCCGTCTGTCTATGCCATCTTAGTTATTGGCGCTGAATTGAGGTGGCGATCTGTAGTCAGACTGAATTCGAATATGCATCTAGAGATGGATGGTCCTGCCACTATTCGCTTCTCCTTTTTCCACTTGTGACTTTGATTTGTCATGAACGCTAAGAGGTTTTTTTAAAAAGTTCACAGGAAAACCTCTGCCCTGTTTTGTGTGTTTCCCAAAACATTTGCATTTTGTAGACCCAATATATTCTGATTTTGCAATGCAGTGATTGTCCTAATATAAAAGGTCCTACCCCAAAAGGTGGCTTGCAGCACTGTCCTACAGTCCCTATACAACATCCAGAAAGTCAGAAGGCATTTTGAAGTCCCAGCTCCAACATCAAGAAGAGGTCCATCATTGGAGCTGGTAGTCCATGCTCAAAGTTCCCTCTTCCTCACCCCTCATAGCCACCATAGCAAGAACTACAATGCCTGCTTTTATGGGGTTGGAAATGTAACCTCGGGGAAGGGGTTCAGGGACTTTCCAGGAGCAGGGAGGGGAAGAGACAAGTGCTGCCAAGATAAGAGGTATTCTGGGAAAAGCTCAACCTCTTTCCCTCCTACTCAAAAACATGGCCATAGGCCAACATTGGCCATCCAGCTGATGGGCAAAGAAGAAGGATTGTATGATTGTCCCACTGTACATGGGATGCCCATGATCTTCTAAGCTTGGAGGGTTTACACCATTAAAAATCCAATTAAATAAATAAATGCACATATGTAATTTTCCCTTATATGCCATTTTTTATTGGAAATCTTCACTGCAAATTTCTGGGATGTGACCAACTGATGTTTGGTCCACATATTTCACAAAAATGTGGAATTAAGTAAGTCCACATTAAAATGCCAACTGAATGGCATCCTCCCATATTCAGCCCTATGTGCATTCCACTGAAAGCAATCCAGTATGAAAGGACATAATCTCAAGCTCAAGGTAAATGTAAATGCACAACTGAATGATAATGCTTCCCACCCACAGTGCATAATTTAAGTTCAGATAATCATCTTCCTTCAAATTCTGTCTCAAAAAACTATGTCCCAGCTAATGAATAATCTGCAACCAGGCCAGAGAAATAAAAGTTGGTTTGTTTGCCTTTTTCTTCTTCCTTTTCTGACACATGTCCATTGCGAAATGTTTCACAACCTTTCAAGTAGTGCTGTGAAAGTTCCGAATACATTGTCATAACCTGCAAGGTCCATAAAGATTGCAACAAATGCAACTGTATTGAAGCTTCATACTCATTATATTATCCTTTTATTTTCCCATCATGTATTTTCAGGTAGTAGTGGGCATGTACAAAACAAATGAGGAGGGATTGATTTCATTTTTTTTTTTTTTGATCCATAGTTAAAGAGTGTTGGAAGTGTGGAGTTTCTGCTTCTAGCAATTAACAAAAGATAATTTGTGCCACTCTTTATCAAATAATAAGCGTAGCTCAGTTTTGTTATATATACAAAAGTCCTATATACCTTCAGAAAAGTGTGATTCTTCACTCTCTGGATTTGTAGTCCTTTTAATATTTTAATTTTTTTGTTATGAATTGAACTTGCATGAACAGTAAAATTAAGATAATTATAATGAACATTAAACACTACTAATAAACATAATTGAACAATATAATAATAACAGTGCTACCTCTACCAGGACCAACAAATCAAGTCACTTTAATGTAAGATCATTTATTCATTCAAGTTGCCCTATTCTCAAGGAGTCTTTCTAATTCCGTACTTGGATATAATGGTGAAATCGATGGAATAAATATGTACCTATATTTATTCCAAATTCTATCTATTCCAAATTCTATAATATCCCATATTATATTAAAAAGGTATTTCCTATCTTTTAATAATACTTCTATCTTCTTGAAGAAAAATATTAAATTAGTATCCCTCTACATGGATGTGTAGTCTTAATCATTTGCCAGTCTCATATAACACTAGTGTTACATACATACCCTAATAATGAAAATAGTCAATAAAAATCACAAGAATAGATATATCACATTATCAATTTATTTATTTAGACAGCTTATATGCCGCCCCCTTCGCATAAGCCTTGGGGCGACTTACAATCATTAAAATCCAACATATAAATACAAAAAACACATAGAATACATAAAATACATAAAATAGTGGAAACATCCTTTTCAGTTTAAAATCAATAAATAAACCTTAACAATTAAAATAGTGTTTAAATAAAAAGGTCTTGGCCTGGCATCGAAAAGCAAATAACAATGGCGCCAGGTGGACCTCTCTGGGGAGCTCATTCCATAGGTTGGGCGCCACCACAGAGAAAGCCCTCCTCCGAGCACTCACCCTCCGAATGTCCTTCACAGAGGGTTCCTGGAGGAGGGCCTTTGCTGCCGATCTCAGGGGGCAGGAGGGCATATATGGACGTAGGTGCTCCTTTGGGTAACCAGGGCCTAAGCCGTTCAGGTCTTTATAGGTCATCACCAACACCTTGAATTGGGCCCGGACTTCAATGGGGAGCCAGTGGAGCTGACGGAGGACTGGAGTCATGTGAACATAACGCCCAGTCCCCATCAGCAGCCTGGCAGCTCTGTTTTGCACCAATTGAAGTATCCGGACCGTCTTCAAGGGTAGCCCCACATAGAGCGTGTTACAGAAGTCTAGTCAGGAAGTGACCAATGAATGTGTCACTGTTGCCAGGTAGTCGTTCTCCAGGTAGGGACACAGCTGATGGATCAGCTGAAGCTGAAGGAAAGCGCTCCTCGCCACCGTTGTTACTTGAGCTTCCAACGATAGCTCTGGGTCGAGGAGCATTCCCAAGCTGTGGACCCTGTCCTTAAGAGGGAGTGCAACCCCATTCAGGACAAGGTCAAGGTCCCCCACCCCGAAGCCTGACACACCTACCAATAGGACCTCTGTCTTGTCTGGATTGAGCTTCAATTTTTTAAAACATTAATGGTGCCTACTCAGACCCTGAGACTAAAAATGGCTTCAGTTATACTCTGAAAATGTTGCAAGGATATACGTGATTTTGTACAACAATGAAGCATGAGAAAACAGGCACTGAAAAATACGTTTTGTTAGTTCCTGAAAGCATGACCTGTAAGTCTATTTCTTAAGAGCATGAAGCAATGTTTGTGGAGCTTCTACTTTTTATTATTATTATTATTATTATTATTATTATTATTATTATTAGTGTACCTTTTTTCTTTGTTTTAGTAGTAGCTAGAAAAAAAAGATATAGATTCTTTTTAATGGGCTTTGTGGAGCCCATTCTGGCAGGCTGGTATACAAGAATACTTTTTTACCTCCTCAAATAGTTTTCCAGAAATTACCCCATTTTATAGCCTGTCTCTTTGAGCTTATTTGTGCACATTTATCTACAGCCTAGTACAATTATTCATGTTCCTAACCAAAACCTGTTCGCCGAAATCAATGGGATTTATTACCAAGTAGCATGTTTAGGATCAGTATGTTTGTGAACAGGGTACTTGGCTACATGATAGAGTATTGTAGCTTTTTAATTTGCTCTCATAGCTGTGAAAGGACTTTGGATCAATGGAACTGAAAAAGTTAAATCAGGCTAGAGAACAAAAGCCCTGTAAAACACATTAGAAGACATTCTTGCCCACTTTACATAAACCAGTTCCATTTGCCCCAGCATAGCTGCAGTTCTACCTGATGGTAATGAAATGCTGCTTTAGCTATAAGCATGGCACCAATCACTATCTTAATGCCCATGACAACTTGTCAAGGGTGTAAAGAAATTTCCAAAATTGACCTTGTGTTGAGTTACAGCATCATCCTACATACATTCCTGAATTGTTGAGAAATTGGGGGGCACATTTCAGTGCATTTTTCCAGGATGAGAAGAAATTTTCCAATAGTGGAAACTCACCATTTGCACTAGTTATATATAGGGATATGTAGGCATGTTGTATAATTGCTTCCTTCTACCTCTATCTGAAGGTCAGGAATTTTTCATTCAGTTGTTCATCTATCGATGGAATTGGCTTTTGCACAAGTGCATTCATATTTTGTGTCAATGCTCACATTTACATTCCTACAAATGTGAAAATTCCCCCTCCTGTTAGACAAATCCATGGAATATGTGTCTATGGAATACATAAACATTTTGGGTTATGGGGGTTTTTCATGTTTTTCTATGAATAATTTTCTGAAAAGTAATGGAGAGAAGTTCCACAAGTCTGCAGAATCTGAGTAAGTCTGGAAAAGCTGATGTGCTCCAGAATCCATAGCTTGACCTCTTGGAAATTAAAGCCTCTTTGAATCCCTGCAGATTTGTCCTACATTCCTAGCAATAATTATCACCTTCACCCACCTGCTCCCACTGTTCTTTTCTGCATCAGCTCAAGGCTGGTATTACCACTAGGCAGAATGAAGCAACTGCCTGGTAACATTTGTAAACATCAATATTAGCTCCAGAACCATAAACCCGAAGCCAGAACAGATGTGTAGGTCAGGGCCATGCTGGGGAGGCATCAATTCAGGAAGAAGGATATCCTGGACTAGCCAGTATGAGAGAAAGATGAATGCTAGAATTCTTGAGGGCAAAGGGTCAGATATTTACACCCCTTCAAGACAGCTCTGCAAAATGGATGACCCAGTGTTCTGATACACCTGGAAATCACCTTGCCTATATCCACCAAGAACAAAGGGTGGTGGTGGGTGTGAAGAGGAACGAAAGAGCCTCTTGATGCGGGTGAAGGAGGAGAGCGCAAAAGTTGACTTGAAACTCAACATTAAGAAAACTAAGATCATGTCATCTGGTCCTCTCACTTCCTGGCAAATAGATGGGGAAGAAATGGAGGTAGTGACAGATTTTATTTTCCTGGGCTCCAAGATCACCACAGATGGGGACTGCAGCCAAGAAATTAAAAGATGCTTGCTCCTTGGGAGGAAAGCTATGGCAAATCTAGACAGCATACTAAAAAGCAGAGACATCACCCTGCCAACAAAAGTTTGTTTGGTCAAAGCTATGGTTTTCCCAGTTGCAATGAATGGCTGTGAAAGTTGGACGATAAGGAAGGCTGAGCGCCGAAGAGTTAAGACCTTTGAATTGTCATGCTGGAGGAGACTCCTGCGAGTCCCTTGGACAGCAAGGTGATCAAACCGGGCAGTCCTAGAGGAGATCAACCCTGACTGCTCTTTAGAAGGTCAGATCCTGAAGATGAAACTCAAATACTTTGGCCACCTAATGAGAAGGAAGGACTCCCTGGAGAAGACCCTGATGCTGGGAACAATTGACAGCAAAGGAGAAGGGGACAGCAGAGGATGAGGTGGCTGGATGGAGTCACTGAAGCAGTTGGTGTGAGCTTGAGTGGACTCCAGGGGATGGTGGAGGACAGGAAGGCCTGGAGGAATGTTGTCCATGGGGTTGCGATGGGTCGGACACGACTTCATGACTAACAACAACCAGGTGTGTTTCAAATGCAAGGGTAAGATTGGACACAGGCTGTATGAAAGTCAAAGCCTGGGTTTGTATTTTATCTATATATGTGTGGCTGAAGACACATCTTAACCCACAAGGCCTTTTCCCCTTGGTATTCTGAAATAACTTTCAGTCAAACTGGCTGAAGGCCACTCGGAGTCATCTGCAGAAAATTGGTCTCTCCCTACCCATAATGCTTCTTTATTGTGAATTAGATCATGCAAAACAATTAGTCAAGCAGAGAATCGAGGATATGTAACATCAACCTGATCATGCCAGCTTACCAAATATGAAGGTTATGGTAAATGCTATTTTATAACTAAAGGGATTAGAAGGGTTTTTAATCTTGCCAGGTGCTTCCTCCTGCCATTCTTGAAGGCAAGTACAAGAACATCCCCTTTGCTGAAAGGCTTTGTACTTGCCAGACAAGGGAGGTTGAGACCTTGGAACACATGTTTTTCCCATGCCCATATTACAAACAGGCACATAATGAGCTCATTATTCTCCTCTTTCAGGATAATCTGATTCTTTCCAAAAAAGTCAAACTTGAGTTTCTTCTATCAGATAAAGATGTTAAAATCATGTATCAAGTACATGAACCCTGGTTTCTGCAGGATTAAGAAAATCTTATAATATTTAGTCATAAATCTATACATGTTATACGTACAATTAAATGTAGTGAATTTCAACAAAGGTTCTATTAGCATTACCATTATGTACATGTTTGTGGCATTATGTGTTTCAGTTACGTGGCCTAGGTAATTTTAATTTTTTGTGTCCGTTACTTACCTTTTTGTCTTTAAGTTTATTTTAAACTGTTATTTTAATTGGGATAACAGAAAAGAGCCCGTGTGGTGTAGTGGTTAAGAGCATGGGACTGGGACTCAGACAATCTGGGTTCTAGTCCCCGCTCGGCCATGGAGCCAACTGGGTGACTTTGGGCCAGTCACAGATTCTCAGCCCAACCTACCTCACAGGGTTGTTGTTGTGGGGATAAGATGGAGGAGGAGAATGATGTAAACTGCCTTGAGCCCTTTGTAGGAAAAAGGCAGGATATAAATCAGGGGGGAAAAAGTGTTTTGCTGGCCCACATTGGTTTATGCTGGTATATGGCCATATTAAATAAATAAATCATAAATATCTAATCTATAGTCCCTAGCAAAAGGACTCAGCTCTTTTCCAGAAAAAAAAACATGAGTTAAGGCAAACAAGAAGCCGTCAAGCACCATTCCAACCATTAACGTAAGTCACATGTAGAGAAAGAAATGGTATAAATATCAGAGTTCTCTCTTTCTCTGTTCCTGCTCCCCACTGCAAGAGTTCTGGACCCACAAGTTCTGCTGCTGCAGGACAGTACTTTTTTGGCAGTCTTTATATGTTAAATAGAAAGTTCTTTCTCTCTTTAGAAATATAGGGTAAGATCAGGATGTAATGGGAATATTTGTTGTCTGGATCACCTGGATCACCTGCATGCTCCATAGTGTTCCAGATCAAGTACCATTCCAGAGCATTGTGTATATGTAAGGGTGGAAATGACAGCTGCTTACAAAAAGAGGAAAAAACAATATTTGAAGAAAAGACAACAAAGTGGACTTCTTTTGGTAGAAGGGTAAGAAAAAGAAAATTCTCAGAACTTTTCCTGAGAAGAAACGTCTGCTTAGATCTAGTTTGCAGTGGCTGCTTTATTTTTTCCCCTGAATTATTTTTCATTCATTTGAAACACCCGATCAAACACTTGAAATGACTTTTCATTGTTCCTCTATTGATCTCTGTTAAATCAACTAGCACATAACAGTATGATTGCTCATTGCACGATAGACTTATAATTAATTTGATCATATATAAGGTGCAATGCATTCTCTTTTTGGGCTGGTGCATAGTAGCATGTACAAGAGAAACTGCAAGATTGTCCAATATTTAATAGATACATAGAGGGAAGGAGAATTGCACAATTAATTAAGAGACCCTGCCATTGCATATTTACTACAACCTGTAGTAAATATGTAACATTTTGGTTACCTGACATGTGAATTACTTGTTTTAATTAAATTGTTGTGCCCTCTGTCTCTCTCTTTCTCCCCCGGCACCCTTTCAAACTATTCTTTGTCATTACCAATTTGTCTCTTATTCGTGAGGTTCAGACAACATGGTAACCCACGCTTCAGTCTTGACTGGGGTGATTCCTGAACTATGGGCTCTACTGAAACATGGGTTATCATATAGTCTGAAGCTAGCCATGCTAGCAAAACAGGTTTGGCACGGAGCAGCAATCCATGAAGATAATGCATGCTTTGTTGGGATGTGAAGTGTGGTTTATTTGTGGCTAACAAACTATGGTTTATTAGTGTTCAGACAATGGAATAACTCACTTTTGAGCAACAACCTAAACTCCATCCACACTGAACCCTTGAGTGTGAATGAACATTTTGTCTGAACCCTGCCATTGTATTGTACTGTTGCATTGAAAGACAGTTTGGATATTTAATCACAAGGAAAGGTGTTGCTGGTGATGATGATAGCTGTATAGCTGTATTGGATAAGAACAAGTTCCTATCTAGCCTAGCATCCTTTTTTGCATAATGGAGAATCAGATCCCCAATGGGAAGCCAACAAGTAGGTTATGAGAAAATAATCCACTCTCAGAACTAGTCCCAAGTCACAGGCATGTTGCTTCTGGGACTTTGCTTTCTGAAAGTTTTATTTTCAATTCCTTTTCTAATGATCTCCAAAATGGAATTTGCCTTGTTCACAGCAGCTGCACACTGAATGGATATTCACCCAATTTGTTTTTCTTTTTAAGCTTTTGAAAATCATTTTTCACTTTAACAAATATGAAAACATTAGTGTCTTCACCTGGGCACTTTGTTCATTCCAGTTTACTTATGAAGAATAATAATTTTAAAATTACACCATAGAATTTTGGGGACTGCACTAACAACAACAAAAACAACAACACAAATGCATGTTCAAAAAAGAGTGTGACCTGGGAAGTACACAGTTCAATATTTGATCTCAGGCACTTAGTAGATGCTCCCCCCCCCCCCACCGCCCCAGCAGCAAAATTAAAATAAGAACACACGGTTTATTCAAAAACCAGCCTTCCTCAACCCCAATTCCATCAGCCCCAGTCAGCATGGTCAGGCTTTGTAATCTCAAAAATTTTGAAGGCATGTCAAACATTCTGAAGGCGTATCTTTTGGGTTAACTTAGATATGTTGAATCTAGAGATCCAAAGATATTCTAGATACTAGAAAACATTCCGACACTGGTGCCGTGGGCTAGAGGAAGACATTGTGTGACATTGTTCAAAATACTGTACAATGCTAGTGGTAGCATTGTACTGATCTTGCAAGATCTTGCACGTACACACACTCATGTGCAAGAGGTGAAGCAGTAACAAAAGAAAATATGATGAAGAAGGGCAGTATTTATTTTTTCAACCAGCCATGGATAAGTATTTGCAAAGAATTGTCCCTCCAGTTTCTAAGATTCTCTTGTATTATTCAGCAAAGGCTACATGCTGGCTAAATGCATTTTTATGTCAGAACTGATAAATACACTTAGCATAGAAAGGTTAAAAAATGAGAGATTAAATTGGGTGAGATGCAGTGAAATTTGATAAAGATTTCCCTGTGAACCTGAACCATATAATATTACATCTTTACTTTGGCAAACTTCATATAATAGAGTGTTGACAGCTGTTTGGCATAGGCATAGGGATTCACTGAAACTTGGAGCTATACAGTGCGTGCGTGTGTGTGTGTGTGTGTGTGTACACATGTGTGCGTGTGTTGTTACTGTTGCTGGCAGAAAGATATTTGAAAAAATTGCCTCCTGATACAAAGGTTGGCTCAACCCTCACTGCCAAAACACCGTTACCAGAGACTGTGTCATCATTCCAGCACATTCCACACCACTCCGACAAAGTGACATGACACTGGTGCACGAAAAGTGATCCCATGCCACAAGGTGATGCGTGCATTACCTAAATATTGATTTTCAGACTGAATTAAGGAGAACTTTTGAGTTCCTTACAGTTCTTCAATACAAAGATAATTGATGGCAGGCAAATGAAGCTATCTTCATACCATCAACTGGAAAAGGGGTGGTAGGGATGGTAAGAGACAAAATAATTCAGCCCAATCACCAGCAGAAGGAATTCTACATATAGTAGAAGTTCTGTGGCTGAGAATTACTAACAGAGGCTGGGTTCAGCCAACACAGCAAATGACAGTGGGTTTGGTTTGGTCTGGTTTGGTTTTTTGGTTGTGTTCTGTTCTGTTGTCTGAAACCAGTTGTATTCCACCATGCTGGGTTTGGTCATATTTTTGTGGTTTCTATTGAAGTGTTTGACAGCCCTTATACTACTCACATCATTGGATTTACATTGGAAATGTGCCACTTATTACATGAACTTTCCACTTGGTATACTGTTTGGAAATAACAACAGAGAAACAAAAGTCATTTTTATGTGTGGCTGTTTACCTGTCCAGGTGATTTTAGATGCATATTTTCCTCTTGCATTGTTTTACACTATCCATCATGAAGACACTTGTATCTTTGGCAAGGATTTATTTGCTGCCTTACGCTGTACCCTAGACCACAGACTCATTGCTCCTCCTCAAGCACAGCTGACTATTTCTCTGCAGCACCTGCCAGCCTCAGTCGTGACAAAGCATCATTTTACAGAGATGTTGGGTTGTGCAAATGGTTTTGTTCACAGAGTTAAAATGTGATCCAATGTGCACACAGTCTGCTGAAATTTATGGCACTACCATTTTCAGTCAAGGATACTGCATCAAAGGAACTTAAGAAGTTAATATTATTGAAGGGATTGGGCCATCTGAATTGGCCAACTGAATAGTGGCGGTATGAAAGAAAAAGACATTCACCTTTGTCTGGATCTATGACATCTAAATGAAGTCATTGTAATTGATTGTCATCCACTTGCATAGATAGAAGGATCTGAAGAACTTTGTGGAACAGGGATGTTTCCTATTTTTGGTTTGTAGAGTGTGTATCATCAAGTTATGCTACCTGAAGACAGTAAGGGCCTTGCAGCATTCATCACACATGATGGACTTTTCCATTTTAAATGTGCCCCATACGGGCTTACATTAGCATCCCATGCTTTTCAAAAGATGATGCCTTTGATCCTCAAGAAGCAGATGGTCAAAATTAGCCATCCAGCTGGAATGCAGAGCCAATGGTGCAGGGAGGCAGAGATTGTGTTTGCTGATTCTCCCAGCTTGGGTGGGATGCTGAAGAGCCTCTGAGTTCAGGAGATTGCAAGAATCAAAAGCATGGCTGACTGGACTGAACTCTGATTTTCCTTCACCACAGTCCTTCAGAGAAACTGACCCATTTGCAAGGTACTGCACATATTGATAATATGGTTGTTTGCATTTATTCCACATTACCACCAATCTTTGTGGGGTCTCTAGGGTTTTTCTATAAATTTAGCCATCTTTGCTATATGGGTGTCATATAATGGAGACTTTGATTTGGTTTTATTGTTTTGTTTGGGAAGAGGAAATATTTCTTTAGTTTGCTACACAGTCTTGTACATTGCTATTTTAAATCCTGGGATGGGGTGGGGGCAGGGAGGCAGCCCAATGACTGATACTACAATTCAGATTTGATCTGTAGGATGATCCAGTTTCATTTGGCTGAGTTTTATTTAATTTTGATATTCACCACTTCAGACAGAATCAGTTCTAGTTTCTCAAAACAAAGATGCCACTGTAAGAGATGATTAAGGATTTGTTTTCCATTTCAGTGTTGTTACATGAGGAACATTTTGAACTTTGATGAAATGTCAGGAAAATGAACTTATAAACAATGATTTTCTATAATGAGAAAAAAACATGATGAAGGTGGATAATTCATGACATTCCATCAAATGTGGCTCTCGTTTCTGCTTCAGTGTAGGCAGTGGCAAATGACTTTTCTCCCTTCTCGGTGGATGATTGCATGGCCAACATGGCTTTGTAAGATTTGTCAAAGTTAGTGAAAAGTAGCACCCACAGCACAACTGTGGATTTCTTCTCTGGCATGTCTTGTGGCACAAACAGTTGCTTAACATGGCCGATGCTTCCCGACTATACTTCATTCCAGTCTTTAGCACTGATCTGACAGTTCATGTCTTCTGGGTAACTTCAAACTCATTTTCACATGTACGAATTTCTAACCCTCCAATTTCAACCCTGCTTCTCAATCCATACTCCTCATCCTTTTCCTCCTTCTTCATTTTTACCATTTCCCTGTATTACCAGAAAAAAATGAGCATCACACTCCCTTCTCATTCTATCTACAAGCTCATGAAATAATTAAACACACCTTTTTTCAGAATCCCCTCCAAATTCCCCAAAGCACACTGTAGGCAATGCCCATTAATTCACACATTTTGACTCAATCTGTGGTCAATGTCCCCACATTTCTGAGCTTGCAGTATGGTGTGCAGACCAAAAATTGCACTCAACAGCATGTATACATTTGAAAAATGAACATGAAAAATGTATATTTCTGGGATGAAGGAAGTGCATGAATACACCTTAATCAACAGGAAAAGAATCACACATGTCAAAGATGTGCTGAACTGATGTATAAATTTGGAAAGATAGGTGTGCATTTTCATGAAGCAAGAAATCAACTTAAGGTCACAATTTAATATGGCCCAAGATTGCAATGAGCTTCCATGTACAGAAATTTCATGAAATCAAGTTTCATTCATTCACACATCCCTTCTCAAACTCCCAAGTTACTCCCAGTTGGCAGTTTCTTTCCACTGTTTTCTTTCCACTGTTTTCTTTCCATTCTCACTCACCAGTCCTTGCTGGCTTTTTGCTGGGCTCCCTGACACCTCCAACTGGCTTACTGCTGCCTCCCTAGCCCTTGCCCCACTGTTATCGTTGGCCCCCAGCTGCTGTTGGTGGCTTCTCACCCAGTGTACCAGAAATAAGTGATAGCATTTCCCTTTTCTCCCCCACCCTTTTTTCCCTTGGTAGCAAGGTACACTGAAGAGGAAAACACCAGCCTGCAGCTTCCTGCTATCTTTGCTTCTTAAGATTGTCCTGGGCTTCACAAGTGGGCCAAAGACACTGAGAGAAAATAAAGATGATAGTGGCTGGATGACAAGGCTCCATATTGCTTTTGAGTGATCCTTTCTAACAGTAAGAATGCCAATACTGTATGTGTCATTTGTTCGGTCAATAAGAAGTGGGAGAAGTGAGGGACTTGGCGGGCCCCCACAAAGGTATCCAGCAGCTCACCGGCACCCATGATCATCACATTGCTTGCTCCTGGTATACAAGTTTATAGCCTTAGTAGTTTCTTTAAAATTCTCTTTGCATAGTGTATCATTTGCACAACAATACAAGTTTAGAGTCTATACACAGTATTGTATAGACACAGTATTGAAAGTAGGCCGAAGGCTTACATACTGTCAGTTCACCATTAAAAATAATACTAACCAGAATTCTACACAGGGTTACCAACTTCAGCTTTCAAAATTTCCGCTATCCCAACAGAGATAGCAGTATGCTAAGACATATGGGAGACAAAGCCCACGGCTTCCGTGTCATCGTTTTGTTTTGTAACTGCGCAGCCTGTCTCCATTGTCTCACAGATCCTTTGGGTATGGATTATTGAAAACATGCAAATTCAAGACCAGTGAACTGGTACACTAGGGCTAACCTTAATAATGCTGGCACCTTATCGCATGAGCATGGCTCATTAAAATTAAGAAGTGTATGCCTAGTGTAACAACACAATGGAAACCTGTACTCAGAAAAAGATGGCCATTGCTGTAGAGGCCAAATAGTGGCTGGACCTGTTTTTCTATTCAGCTGGCAATGCCATGATAGGCCATGATGGGCACAGGCTGAAATAGTGTGTTTCAAGTGGCAAGAACTGGAGAAGATGGATGAAGGCATGAATGGGACCTGGATGGTTCAACATGAATTTTCTTGGTTCGAGTCAGGGAAAATGATTAAAACTGCACTTCAGGCTAGGTATAAACAGCTCTGCCAATCTCAGTCTCATGAAACTGTTGTTTTGTTGAGGTTAAGCTCATTCTGTCCTGTTTCCACATGAGATCATGAATTTTGAGAAATTCATATAGAAATTAAAATTAATTTTAAACAAATTTGCACATTTTAAAAGTATGCTTTTTTAAACATGCACCTTTTTGAGTACATGCTTCCATTGACCAAAGCATGTTTTGGAAATGTGCACATTTTTGGTTGAATATTTTTATATGTGTGTATGTTACCAGAAGCATATTTTGGTTTTGAAGAATCCCTGATAAAGCCGGAATTTAAGAATGAAAATTCTGTTTCGTCTGCATGCTGGTCTAGGAGGTACATGTTTCACTGTAATAAAATACAGATGATCATGATGATGACAAGGATGAACTCCTCACAGAGCCCTCTCTTTGGTGAGCATTGGGTAACCCAGTGCCCTCACCATATTGAGAACCGCTTTGAAACTCTACAAAATCATTTTTGATTGCTGTGGGGGATTTATTGAATAAATTGAGCATGCGCACATCCCAGGATGTGGAGCTATTTGGACATTTCTCAGTATCTTTGATACAATGCTAAGCCTGACTGTATGAAGGACCTTTACCTCTAACAAACCAAAGGCCACTGTTTATTTTTCCTTCCCATGCTGCGTATGGGGATGTTGTTGATTCATAGCCACAGAGATTTGCTTTGATGGCAATGAGTGCTAGGAAAATCGCTAGGAACGGGATTGCAACGTAAATGTTATTAATCCTTTGTTGTTGTTGTTTGGCTATCACAGTTCTGATTGCCAAACATGACACTTCATAGGTACTGTATGAATTAAATATGAACTGGCTATTTGTCCGTACTCTTATTTACTCCCGGTGTTCACAAAAGGCCAGCACATGACTTTGGCACTGGGGAAAATGTCAGCTAGTCATAGAAACTTGCCTATTTCACTAAATATGTGTTACTTCCATTCTGAGCTGTTTTATTCAGTTTTCTGGTCTTACTCACAGGCCATCTAAGTGTGTTTGTTTGTTTGAATGTGCTGTATCGTCCTCTTTTAGGGCATTCAGTATACCTCTGATTAATGGTCCAGAAGGGAAAAGGAGAGCCTTTCTTTTTTATATAACCTTACTCAGTTGTTAGTCAGGTGAAGAGAAAATGTGAATGTAATGATGCTGTATCTTTAGCCTTATCCCCACTGTCCCTTTCATTTTCCCATGCATTCAGGGCAAATGTTTGCAGAGGGAAACCAATTCTACCCAGGTAGACTCCCTGTGCAATTTAGAGCTCTGGAATATCAGGATTCTAAGAGGCAAAAGTGGCATTACTTGAAATGTGTGTCCAGCAGCTTTCTTTCCCCCTATTTTTTAAACTGTAGAGTAGCTGGATTAGGTAGCCAGTCTGGATTAGAACTCTAGCATTGGGAATATGTGCAGGAGTTTTTAAGGTAGAGATTGATGGCTTTGTGTCTTTGTGTGTGGAAAGGAAAGGAAAGGAAAGGAAAGGAAAGGAAAGGAAAGGAAAGGGCGATGATGCTAGGAACACATTTTAAGTAATGTCTGTTTTGGTATTTATTTATTTATATAAAACATTTCTAGGCTGTCCATTACTGTCATCTCTGGACAGCTTACAACATTATTTCAATCTTCAATAAAATAAGGTAAGTGAACTATTCCACACTGAGCATTATTTAAAATAAATTAAATAAGTCTTACACAATTAAAATTACTATATGTTAAAATATTGGCCAAATAAAAAGGTCTTGACCTGGCACCAAAAAACAAATAATGACGGCACCAGGCAGACCTCTTTGGGGAGTGCATTTCATAGTGGGGGTGTCACTGCAGAGAAGGTCCTCCCCCAAGTACTCTGTCTCCTGACCTCTTTCAAAGAGGGTTCCCCGAAGAGGCCCCCTGCTGCTGATCTTAGGGAGCTGGAGGGCATGTAGGGGAAAAGGTATCATGCCTACATGGATCAAAACGCTTGCTGTATATGTTTACCCTGAACACATAAGGAATTGGAAGGAACTACTTATCAATATGGAGTGCTCATGGTGTGTCCCATAGCTCTTGGGTACTTGCGTTGTCCCTTTGTGTGAGTAACAGCTGAAAAGGGGCATTATCATTTACATTGCAAACAAACATCCATGGTTCCCTGTACCCTGTACGCATTCCCCAGGTAACAGTGGAAAAATATTGCTCACTATATATTTTTTTAAATAGGAATAAATGTGGAACGTCCCTTATTAGCCTTCTTTTTCAATTTCACTGATGGACATTTCTGTGTCACTTTATCTAATGCTTCTAATGCATGTGGTGGAATCTGAAAAAAGGCAAATAAGATGTGAATGCATCTCTTAGTACAAATTTATTCAGGTATTTACTCCATGAATTTCCAAGCCATGGAGATACACTACTACTGGAATAGTTGTTGGCATGTAAGTATGAAAAATAAAATAAAACCATGATGTAGGTGATAGGAGTTTTTTTTGTTAGATTTATATCCTGCTTTTTTTTTTTCTTAGACTGAACCTAAGGCTGCTTACAGCATTTCCTTCTGCAGCTCTCACTGTTATTCTCACAACAGCCCTGTGAGATAGGTTGGGCTGAGAGTCAGTGAATGGCCCCAAGTCACCCAGTTGGCTCAATGGCCAAGCAGGGACTAGAACCCAGATTGCCCTAGTCCTGCTTTCCGGAAATCTAAACCACTATACCACATCTTACATGTATGCACATAGAAAACTGGTTCATTCTGAGCTGGACCCTAGTACAGTGCTGTTGCAATGACTGGCAGTGACTCTCTAGGGTTTCAGCCAGCATTTCAGGCAGGATATCTTTCCTATCTGGAAAAAGTAAGGACTGAGCTAGAGACCTTCTCTGTGCTAACCCTGCTCTCTACCCATCAGTCCTTAGAGCATAATTCTAACCATGTCTGTTTCCAAATAGTAAGTACAGATGTTTACAAATAATATTTACAGGAACAAATATTTAGCAATAAGCCCAGGTAGAGCTGTGAAAATACTCCAGATGGACAGGAAGACAAGCAAGCAGATTCTAGATCAAATCAAGTCAGAGCTTTTCCTTGAAGCAAAAATGACAAGGCTGATGCTGTCATACCTTGGGCAAATCATGAGGAAGCAAAGTCCCTAGAGAAGACATGCTAGGGCAAGTTGAAGGCAGAAAAAGAAAAGGAAGACCACAGATGAGATGGATTGACTCTATAAAGGAAGTCACATCCTTGAATATGCAAGAGCTGATTAGAACTTTCATAGGTTGGCTAGGGAATTTGCAAAGATCTCCTCCAGCGCCATGTTTGGAATGCATCAATTGTCTTTCTTGTTGGCTTTCTCCATGGTCCAGCTTCACACTAAGACATAGTGAGTGGGAATACAATATTGTGGATTTGTGGATAAACCTAGCATTGGTCTCCAAAGAAAGATCTTGATTATTTTTTCTAGTTCCTTCATTGCTGCCTTTCCCAGATTTCTTGGCTGCTTCTTCTGATTTCTAGGCAGCTGTTTCCATTTGAACTGAAGAATGAGCAGAGATAAGCAACATCTTTCACAATTTCAGTTTATTCATTGTTAACAGTAATGTTCAGTAATTCTGCACTTAATGGTTTTTGTTTTCTTAATATTGAACTGAAGTCCTGTTCTTTCTCTTTCACTTGCTACTTTTTGCCAGTAATTATGGTACCATCTGCGTGCCTCAAATTATGGATGTTTTTTTCCTGTCAATTTTCACTCCTTCCTCTGATCCTAATCCAGCTTTTTTATGACAGGAATTGCATATTGAACAGATTGAGAGATAAAATACATCCTTGTTTGACACCTTTGCCACAGGAGACCATTCTGTTGCTCCATATTCTGTCATAACAGCAGCTTCTGACCCACAATGCAAGTTACCCACCAGGTTGCTCTAGTGCAGACACACCCTTATTTCTTTCAGGATGATCCACACTGTTTCATGATCCACACATTCAAAGGCTTTGCTATAGACTATACAGCACAGACTGATGTTTTTCAGTAGCCAGATTATATTTGCGATACATGTAGTACAGCCTGTAATCTGTATGGGTTAAGGGCATAGGACTGGGGCTCAGGCAATCTGGGTTCTAGTTCCTGCTTGCCCAGCGAGCCAACTGGATGACTTTGAGCCAGTCACAGACTTTCAGTCCAACCTACCACACAGTTGTTGTTATGGAGATAAGATTAAGAACATCAGGAGGCAAGTGTTGTAAGCCACTTTGATTTCATTGTAAAAAGCAGTGGGATATAAATCTAATGAATGAATGACGTAATCTCAAGTGCCTGTTCCTTTTTCAGAATTCAGTTTGAATGTCAGGCATTTCTTGTTCTATGTATGGTTATATGATTTGCTGCAACACCTTGAGCATCACTTCACTTGCATGAACATTAGTGTAATGGCTCTATAGTGGCTGCACTCCTTTAAATCTTCTTTCTTCGGGATGAAATGTACACAGAATATTTGCAGTCTGTGGGCAATTTTGTTTTCCATATTTGTTGGCACATTCTTGGTTTTTTCCCTGCAGCTTGGAAAAGCTCTATTAGTAGCCAGGTACTTTATGCATCCCAAGTGCTTTCAGGACAGCTTTCACTTTCCTTTCTGATATTGCAGGTTCTTCCTCATAGGATCCCTCTCTGAAGGCATCAGTTGCTCTTTTATCTTTTCCGTATAGCTTTCTGTATATTGTTTTCACTTTCTCTGTATTTTCTCCTGGCCAGATAGTATGATACCTCTCTCAATCTTCCAGGATTCATAAACTTAGTTTGAATTTCCTTTGACTTCTTGTATCATCTAGTAGAGGTTTCTTGTTCTTCCTCTTTCATTGTTCTTTTCCATTTGTTTGTACGGGTCAGTGTAATAGTTCCTTTTGTCTCTACACGACAATTTCTGAAAGTTGCATTCTTGATCATCTTGATTCTCTTCTTGATCATTCTCTTCTAGAATGCAGGACAGAATAATGGGCTCAGGTTACAGGAAGCCAGATTCCAGCTAGATGTAAGAAAAAAATCCTTAATGTTAGAACAGTATGACAATGGAACCAAATACCAAGAGAGGTTGTGGGCTCTCCTACACTAGAGCAATTCAAGATGCAATTGAACAGCCATCTGAGAGAGACAGTTTAACTTGGCTTCCTGCACTGAGCAGGGTATTGAACAAGATGGCCTTCTGGGCCATTCAACTCTGTGATTCTGACCCAATTTCTGTTACTTCTGCTTTTGCTGCTAGCTTTTCCTTATTTATTTATTTATTTATTTATTTATTAAAACATTTCTATGCCGCCCCTTGCCGAAGCCTCGGGGCGGCTTACGACACAATAAAATACAAAAATAACAATATAAAATAACGGCCCCCCAGGCAGGAAACACCGACCCCGCGCTGCAAGAGATGCTTCCGCCCACCTCCAGCATCACGGCGCTCCCGGGCAAGCGAATGCAGGCAGACGCACGCGGCTGCGACCTCGACGGCAGCCAGCTCCACCGGCCAGCGTGGCCGCACGTGGCGCCGGAGAGCGCCGCCCGCCAGCCCAGGTGATCGGGCGTGCGCGGTGCGCGACGGGGCGGGTCTCGGAGGCGCCCTGCAGAGTCAAAGCCGCGGCAACGGCCGGGGCCGGCGGCCTCAGGCCGGCGGCCGAATGGCGGCGACCAAAGGGGTCGCCGCCGTTTGGGGTGCCGTTCGGGGGGATGAGAGGGGGGCTAGGCTGGCCATGGACTCTTGTTGAAATAGGCTTGCCTACTGCTGATTCTCAGGGAAGAGGAAGGATCCCCTTTTTCTTTTTTTTTTCTTTTTATCGTTCTTTTTCTCCTCCTCCGACCTACTTTATAATCTTACCCTGCTTTAATTAGTGCTTTGAGTCATTCCTGGCCATGTCGACGTTTATATATCCTGGGGAACCCACGGGGGCTGCTATTGGCGTGGTCACGGGCAATGGTCGTTACAACAATAGGGGCTTAATGTGTCCATGTAGAAGAAGGATGGACAGATGGCTGACACCTGTCCCTCCTTCTGATCCTGCCCCCAACCAGAGGGTGCCAGGTAGCCTTGTCAACCACCCCTCGGGTCTGACGGTGCTGCTGCTCAATGCCAGGTTGATCAATAATAAATCTTCCCTCATCCTTGACTTGATTGTGGATGAGGGGGCTGACCTGGCTTGCATAACGGAGACCTGGGTGGGAGAGGGAGGGGATGTTGCCCTCTCCCAGTTGTGCCCGCCCGGGTATCTGGTTCAACACTGTTCACGCCCAGAAGGGAGGGGAGGGGGAGTCGCGTTGGTTTACAGAGCCTCCATCTCTCTCACGGGTCTTCCGGTCCCTTTGAGACCAGGGCTGGAGTGCCTCTACTTGGTGTTGGGCAAACGAGACAGATTGGGGATTCTATTGGTGTACCGTGCACCTTTCTGCCCAGCAGTCTCCCTATCTGAGCTGACAGAGACCGTCTCGGATCTGGTGTTGAGGACCCCCAGGATGTTGGTCCTGGGGGACTTCAATCTCCATGCCGAGTCTGGACTGACCGGGGCGGCTCAGGACTTCATGGCCTCCATGACGGCCATGGGCCTGTCTCAACACGTCACTGGCCCTACCCATGAACGTGGACACACTCTGGACCTGGTATTCACGACGGGGCAGGAAGAGGATGACCTGAGGGTGAAGAACTTATGTTTGACTCCCCTGTCATGGTCAGATCACCTCCTGGTGAGGTTTGTGCTCGAGAGCGGCCTCTCCCTCTATAAGAGTGCGGACCCAATTGTATGGGCCCGCCCCCGGAGCTGGATGGATCCGGATGGATTCCTGGGGGCCCTGGGGGAATTTCCGGCTGACAAGACTGGTGCTCCTGTCGAGGCTCTGGTTGAACTGTGGAACGGAGAGATGACCAGGGCTGTGGACACAATCGCTCCTAAGCGTCCTCTCCCACCGGGCAGAGTCCGCTCTTCCCCTTGGTATACACCTGAATTATGGGCGATGAAGCGAGTTGGGAGACGGCTAGAGCGTAGGTGGAGGAAATCACGGGATGAATCTGACCGAACACACTTGAGAGCCCACTATCGGGCCTATGCTGTGGCGGTGAAGGCGGCGAAAAAGAAGTTTTTTTCTGCTTCCATTGCCTCCTCACAATGCCGTCCAGCGGAGCTTTTTCGAGTGGTGCAAGGCCTGGTTCGCCTGGGTCCTAAGGAAGATCCGATGCCACCCTCAAAGGCCCGCTGTGACGACTTTGCCAGGCATTTCAGGGAGAAAATCGCTCAGATTCGTCACGAGCTGGACTCCACTAATGAATCAGAGGTCTCTGAGGAGTCGCCAATGCCACCGTCTGGTCCAAAATTACTGGAGGAATTTCAATTATTGTGGCCCAATGATGTGGACAAGGTGCTTGGAAGAGTACGTCCCACCACTTGCCTATTGGATCCTTGCCCGTCTTGGTTAATAAATAACTCCAAGCACGGGATTGGGACCTGGATTTTGGAAGTGGTTAACGCTTCTCTGAGGGAGGGTCGAGTGCCTGCCCCTTTAAAGGAGGCGGTAATACGACCGGTCCTGAAGAAAGCGTCACTGGATCCAGAGATGGCCACTAACTATAGACCTGTGGCCAACATCCCGTTTCTGGGCAAGGTGCTGGAGCGAGTGGTGGCGGGACAACTCCAAGCACTCTTGGAGGAAACTGATTATCTGGATCCTTTTCAGTCCGGCTTCAGACCCGGGTACAGTACTGAATCTGCCTTGGTCGCCCTGTACGACGACCTGTGCAGGGAGAAGGACAGGGGGAGTACATCCCTGTTGGTTCTTCTGGACCTCTTGGCGGCTTTCGATACCATCGACCATGGTATCCTTCTGGATAGACTTGCGGGATTGGGGGTTGGAGGCACTGCTTTGCAGTGGTTCCGCTCCTATCTCGACGGTCGATTCCAGAAGGTAGTGCTGGGGGACCATGTCTCTACGTCATGGCAGCTATGCCATGGGGTACCACAGGGCTCCATTCTATCCCCTCTGCTATTTAACATCTATATGAAACCGCTGGGAGAGGTCATCAGGAGGTGTGGGCTGCGGAATCATCAATACGCTGATGATACCCAGCTTTACCTCTCATTCTCCACTAATCCAGGTGAGGCAGTGGCTGTGCTGAACCGGTGCTTGGCCGAGGTAAGGGAATGGATGAGGGCCAATAAACTGAAACTCAACCCAGACAAGACGGAGGTCCTGTTGGTTGGCGGATCTGGTTTCAGAGAGGGTGGATTTGACCTGGTCCTGAATGGTGCAACACTCCCTCTTAGGGATAAGGTCCGCAGCTTAGGTGTACTCCTCGACCCGGAGCTTTCTTTGGAAGCTCAGGTGACAGCGGTAGCGAGGAACGCCTTCCTTCAGCTTCGGCTGATTAATCAGCTGCGCCCCTACCTGGAATACGACTGCCTGGCGACGGTGACACACGCGCTGGTGACTTCCCGCCTAGACTTCTGTAACGCGCTTTACGTGGGGCTTCCCCTGAAGACAGTCCGAACACTTCAATTGGTGCAAAATAGATCTGCCAGGTTGCTGACGGGGACGGGGCGTTATGCTCACATGACTCCAGTCCTCCATCAGCTTCACTGGCTTCCCATTGAAGCCCGGGCCCAATTCAAGGTGTTGATTATGACCTACAAAGCCCTAAACGGCTTGGGTCCTGGCTACCTGAACGAGCGCTTACGTCCGTATATGCCCGACCGCCCTTTGAGATCTGCGGGAGAGTCCCTTCTCCGGGAACCCTCCATGAAAGAAATTAGGAGAGTAAGTACCCGGAGGAGGGCTTTCTCTGCGGTGGCGCCCAACCTATGGAATTCACTCCCCAAAGAGGTCCGCCTGGCACCGTCGTTACTGGTTTTTCGGCGCCAGGTAAAGACCTTTTTATTTAAACATCATTTCAATTGTTAAAACATATGATCTGGCCTGGGCAACTTCTTCTTCCTTCTCTTTCTCCTCCTATATTTTTATTTTATACTGATAATTTTAATTTTGTATTTGTAAATCAATGTATTTTTTGTATTGTTATATTTAATGGTAATTTATTATGTACTATTGTATTTCAATGTATTTTATCATGTTGTAAGCCGCCCCGAGGTTTCGGCAAGGGGCGGCATAGAAATGTTATTATAATAAATAATAATAATAATAATAATAATAATAATAATAATAACAACATTAACATTATAAAATAAATAAAAAATATAAAAGAAGTCGCCCTTATGGCAATTGTGTTTCTTAAGTCATCCTTCTAGGCTCTTTCCCCCACTCTTTGCTACAGGATTGCCTTCTCTTATAATGTCTTCAGTAAATGTGTTTCATTCTTCCCTCATAACGCCTCTGGTTTCAGTCCACAATTCTTCTGGTTTGCTGTCCATTGAGTTCATAAATGCAAATCTTTTCTTTATGTGGACTTTAAATTCCTCAGGAGTGTGTGTGCATGTGTGTGCGTGTGTGTGATCATTAACAGCACCATGTTTCTGTTAATGATCTTTTTCACCTTTACTCTGAATTTTGATATCACTATTTCATAGTCACTACCACAACCTGCTCCTGGCCTTGTTCTGGCAGTGAGAATACAGATTTCTCATTACAAGTACATAGCCTGTTTGACTTCTGGTGATGTCCATGTGTACACTTTCCTGATTGGTTGCCTGAAAAATATATTTACAATAAATAGATAATTGGCTTCACAGAATTCTATAAATTATTTTCTTGCTTCATTTTTGACCCTGAGACCAAATTCTCCCTGCTTTGTTTCCTACTTTTGCATTCCAGTCACCTATGTTCATCATTTTGGTATGCTAGCAATTTCCTTTCGAATGCGTGCATAAAAGCTTTCAGTTTCATCTTGTTCAGGATCGGCTATTGGGTTGTAGACTTAAACAATAGTTATGTTGATAGGTTTTTGGAGAATTCTGATTGATATGATTCAGTTGGACTTTTTCTTATAGCCACCTTATTCTCTGTGCTGCGACTTTTCTCAGCATTAGAGCCACCGAATCTCATCTTGAGTTTATTATTTCCAGAGTCAAACACTCTGTGCTTCTATTATTGAAAATGTCCAATTCCAATTCACTTTAATTGTTCACAGCAAGTCCTATGAGGTTTAACTGTTTCATTTCCTGCTGTACCCCTCCATGTTGCCTTGATTCATACTTCTATGAACATTCAATGTTCCCCTTGTAATGTGTTGTGCAGCATCAGAATTTCTTTTCCCATTAGACTTCTTTTCAATTTTGATTTAGTTGTGGCGTTTACAAAAGTGCAATTCATGCTTGTCCTTTCCTTTTCCCTAGTAGTTGATTGAAAGCCTTTTGACCTTGGAATTCCAATGCTGGCACTGTTGCAAGCATTCCCATGGGATACCATTTTTTTCTGATTCAGATTCAGAAAAAGAAACTAGATATTTTGTTGGGTTTGAGCAGCAGGGGGTTGTTCAAGGTCTTGGGAACCAACAGGAGGACATGGAAGTGGTTGAGGTTAGAGTTGACCAGGGCTTGGATGAGGTACGGCTAGACCATGGGAATGGGAAGAGATACAGTGGGAGGCTTTGCTGAGGGTGGAGAGATTTGAATGGGGACTTTCTGCTCTCTCCTGAGCTGGGTTCCCTGGCTAGGCATCAGCAGAAATGGATGCAGAAATGGAGCAGAAATGAATTTGAAGCATGCAGAAAGGAAGTGTGAGCACTTTCATAGTGCTCATCCCCAAAGGTTGGAGCACAAGCACACTCATAAGTGAGTTTTGGGAAGTGATTTCTAGACTACAGTCAACTAACTGCTTTGTGTATGCATAGGGGCATAGCTGAATGATTTACATGTAGAAAAAATAAAGAGTGTTTGTCAAGAAACTGCCTATGGCTGGTGACTGCTGGGAGGGAAGAAGCCCAGCTTGTGACAAGCACTATCTCTTGTTTCATTTTAGATTCTTTCATAAGTTGGTTTTCAAGGTAAGAATCATTCAGAAGTGGCTTCATCTTGCCTTCTTCTCTGTCATACTAACCAGAGTTAGTCTGAGCACCATTGCTCTTTTCTGTGAAAGATCCTTTGCCAGTGTTGCCTTCAACTGTTGCTAGTGCCCAGTGGCTGCCTTTCAGAAGTTTCTCCACCCACTTCACCACTGGAGATACCTGTTCTGTTCTGCTGATGAAACCCGTACTCCATAAGTGGGTAGATATATCTTAGTTCGATGTCTCAGCTTTGACCATTCCACCTTAGGTGCCCCTGCTAGGAAGTTAGCCTGATCTGGTCTTCTGGAAGCACTGTTCTTGGTTTCTCTGATACGCTTCACCCACTCACCTAATGGAGGTCGCATTCAACAGGGGAATTTCGAATGCTGCACACAGAGAAACCTTTCTGGATTTAGCTAGTAACACTAAAGGAACCAATAGTGAAGTGCCAAACTTTCTTTCATGTTAGAACATTAAATTATGATGGGGATGGAGGAGGGGATATCATGTCATGATTTCCTGCATCCAAATTTAAACTGCTATCCTGTGGAAATATATCTTTGGTAAGTTCATTTGGATTCAGAACTACTTGCCTCTGAGTAGAGATTAATAACCCTGCACAAGTAAGGCATTTTGCTCTTATTTTATAGAAGCCGCTTGTTTCAACAAACCTCTTGTTGATTCAGCATTCTGAGAGGTGACTGGTACTAGAATATCTCCATGCATTTGAACTGTTCTCTTACTGTCTCAGTTATATTCCATACAGTAGTTTCACTGATAAAGGAAAAATCCTATGAATAAAATCCTAGCCATTAATATTGTAACAATAACATCACACTGAGGTAATATGTAAACCAAATCTTCAATGAAAGTTAATTGCGTGCGCACACACAAACACACACACACACGAATAAAATGTTATTTAACATTTCTGTGAACCAGTTGTTGGTCAATTAGCACACAATTATGTGTTAAATGTTCTCTCATCTGCACAGGGAAATCTGTAGTAATGACTAATGAAGCTTTAATTGAACATAATTTGAGACTCAGAAACAGGCAATGATTCAATTAGAATGAGAAGAATTTTGGCTCCTGATATTGAGTAAGAACTCTTGAACAGTCTGCCGTGCACACGGACTGTCCACCCAAGATGTCTTCTCCTTATCCCATTCTCCTCTCTGTGCCTGGAACGTGCAAGCCCTTATGTGGGCAATTAGCCTGCACACATGACCCCTAAAGGGGCAGGGAAGCCAAAGGCAGCAGTGGTGGGTGATGCTCCCATGACCACCCTCCCTGCTCCCTACTTTTCCATGTTGGGCAGCAAGGCCTGAAGGGAGATGCTACATCCCAAGTGCAAGTAGAAGACTTAACCAAGTACAAGGCTGGGATTGGGGGAAGGGCAGGCTTACATGTGTACACTGGTCCCTCCCACATTTTAGCTTTCACAGTTGCAGGATAAACACCTGCATAGAGCTACTTATACGCAGATGTAAAGTAGGCTAATTTATCACTTACCCATAGGGATGTGAAAGAAACTGTTTTCAGATTGCTTTTCAAGGTTTTACAGACTTGGACACAATCTGTGTTCTAAGTCCATGCATTTTTCAAGCTTACTATATGATACATGGACCACAAAATATATGTTTTTGCTAGCATGCATACATTTGAATAATGCATATTAAAAACATCATATTGAAAAAATGCACACAAATGTGCTTTAATCAATAGGAAAGAGCTGCATATATTTTAAAGATGCACACAAGTGATGCATCCATTTGAGAAAAACAGCAAAAATAAAACACACACACACACACACACACACACACACAATATGCACAGATTTAGTGTGCAAAGAATGAAACCAAGTTCAAAGTCTGATACAGACTTGAATAAGAATGTAATTTGAGATGGAATTCAGGGAATTTTGGTGAGCTGAAGGTTTATTGATTCATACATCACTACTTCCCCATGACAAGAGTGTGCACCCACGCACATGCACACCCTAATGCCGTTCCAGCATCTGACAATACTGGGAGATACATAAAAGAGTATGCATTGGCTGCCTCTTCCCATTTGGGCTGAATGGAAGGCTTTGACTGTGACATGCCCTGAACAGCTTGAGAGCATGTAATCTTTGGGGGCACCTTGCTCCATATACTCCTACTGGTTGTTTAAGGCCATCAATGGAGGACCTCCTACAAGTTCCTCTCCCCATTGTGGCTAAGGGTGAGGAGGAAAGGGGGAGGGCATTTTCTGTGGTGGCACTCCAGTTGTGGAAATTCTTGCCCTTGGAGAATTGTCAGGCACCTACTTTATTGACTGTTAGACGTCTGATGTATCTATGGCAGCACATAATGTATTTATTGATGGCATTGGTTCCAATTTTAATTTTTTCTTAAATTTTATTATTTTACAGTTGTTTGTATACATTGTGTCTTATTGTGACTATTTATAACTTTTAAACTGTATTATTTAATGAATGTTATTATTGATTTTTTTGTAATGGCCTTCCAGGGAGCATGATGCTGATGGAGCATATTTATTATTTAAAAAATAAATAAATAAGAGTAGGGAAGCAACTCAGTATAATAAGATGTGGAAAAAGCAGTCAGCAGTGGACAACTGATCTTCAGGATTTCTTCTGACATATTATCTTTCCCAGGGCCAAGAGAGGAAGAGGCAAATGTTCTTTCATCAAGAGACAATTGTTTTCAGAGATCTCAAAAACCAGTCACCATTTGATGATCTGTCAAGCCTGGATGATTTAAAAGGATTAGACACATGTAATGGAGGATAAACCTACCAGTGGCAACTAGCTAAGATGTCAGTGTATTACCCCAGTATAATATATTTGCCTTACCAATTCCTGGTCAAGAGGATAATATTGTATCAAGTCCTGCTTGTGGGCTTCCCACAGGTGTCTGGTGGGACCCTTTGGTATGACCTAGCAAGACTCTTCTAATGCTCTTAGCTAGAGACCCAGAAGGCCACTCTGGCCATATAAGTAATGCTGGTACTTGTTTGAGCTTCTGAAAATCTCTGAAAGGGACATGTCTGTTTGTTTTCCTTTTGTCCTGCTCTTAAGCTTTCTAATCGCAGCCAAATTGGCATGCCAACAGTCTTTTCCATTCATGTAGGGTTTTATTTACTTGTCCATTTTATGCTGCTTATAGAACTAATGAACTTCATTTTTATTAGTTATCCACTTTCACTGCTAGGACAACAGAAGAAGCAAAAGAAAATTCTTCTGTCATTTTTGGTGGCTTCTTATAAATCCCCTCTTTTTGTAAATATTGCTGTAGCTGAGTCAGAAACACCATTAGTCTCACTCACTTTTGTTGGCTATAAAACAATAAATGTATTGCATTAGCTGCTAGCTTTCACATTGGAGTGTTTTCTTCTTTTCTGCTGTTGCTGCTGAAATTTATTAGTCTTTTTAAGGATTTTTGATTTATACAATTAATGAACACAAAGCAAATAAATAGTGTAATAGGGAAATCAACCTAAAATAGAGAACTTCATTTATGGGGCAGTATAGGAATGCAATGCAATGCAATGCAATGCAATGCAATGCAATGCAATGAAATGCAGAAGAAGAGGAGGAGGAGGAGGCACTAAAAGGCAGGCAGGCAAAGGAAAATACCTAGTGATAAAAATGAAATCAAGTGAAATGGAATATTCAGGAATATTTGGGAAGTAGTCATTACTTATTACTCGAGGGTGTGGAATCATTACTCAAGGGTGTGGAATGGGCTTCCACAAGAGGTCGTTGAGGCCCCATCGGTGAGGATGTTCAAAGATAGGCTGGACGTGCGCATGGTGGGCATGTTGTGAGTGGAGCTGGCTATAGCAGGGGGTCAGACTGGATGGCCCGGGAGACCCCTTCTGACTCGCACTGTTTCTATGTTTCTATTATTCTTATCTTTCTATATAACTGGATCGCAGGAGCTGTTTGCGTAGTTCACAACAGTTCAGGCGATCAAATACACCAAAACCATGATAGACCTTAATATAAAACATATAAAAGTTTAAAATGTAAAAATAAAGGAATTCTCTACTGTCGGGATAAACATCTGAGGCAGCATGGTTTCAGAAGGGGATAGAAAGGAAGCACTTGTGTCTACGTGCACATACTTACAGGAATATGAAATGCATCTGTGTCAATGTTATCTTCCATTTCTACCAAAGCTGTGGACATATTCTCCAACCCACCCAAACACTTTATATCCTACCTTTTTCTTACAACAAACTCAAGGTGGCTCACATAATTCTGCTCCTCATGTTCTCAGTCTTATGCCCACAGCAACAATCCTGGGGAGGGAGGATTGTGACTAGCCCAAAGTCACCCAGTTGGCTCCATGACTGAGCAGGTTTAGATCCCAGGTTGCCTGGGTCCTAGTCCCATGCTCTGTGGAAAGTAGAAATTTGTGGGGATGGAACATTTCACTGAGAAATTCTCCAACTGTTCTTCAGGGGTGCTGTTCATCTCCCAACTGAAAATAGCACACCTCCTTTCTTCTCTATTCTTACTTCCTTTCCTCCTGTCTCCCCATGATTTTTTTTGCTACCCCTGCAGCAAAGCAGCTCTATTAGCACCCTCCTCATCCTTTTCATACCATACAACATCACAGAGGAAGGGCAAGTTTGCATGTATGCTAAGCTGCCCTAACAATAAGCCCCTGTGGGCTGGTTTTCACCAAGCAATTCTGGTTACTCCAGATTGACAATCAGGTGCAAGGTAGCTTGGCTTGGCTTATTTCCTCCACGGCTCTTCTACATATTCCAGGTGCATATCCTGCCTGACTCTGCAGTAGAACTCCTCTCAGATCCTCACATTTCAAATGGCTAAGTGTTGCCCCACCCTCCCCATCGCTGCATAATCGTCACATTGGCACATTGCAAAGCGCAGCACCTTGGTGCCATGTCTTCCCCCTGGAGGAGGATTTTCCACACCCTCTGATTTCTATCCCCTTTCTGAGCAATTTTAAAGTTAGTTCCCCATTTTTACTAGTCCTTTTTCCACATTTGCTCAAATTGGATCAGTTTTTTCCCCCTACATTCATATTTATTTTTAAATATTGTAATTAATTTTTCAATCTAAAATACAACCAAACCACCTTATATTGAAAGTAGAAACACATAAAATTAAACATGCAATTAAAATAATGCTCGCACTACAATGCCCTCCACCTCCAGGACCAATGATACATGTTAAAATTAGGCGGGGGGAGGGGGACCTCATTCAAACATTTCAGGACCTTTCTCCATTCCAAAATTCTAATTATTCTTTTGAAAGCTGGAATCTTTTCCCTCTATTTAAGACATACTCAGTAAATACATGCCAAATATTATTAAACTTATTTTTATTTATGTGCCCTTTTCTGACTTTAATCTCACATATTAATTTGTCAGGAAGAGTAAATTTCTATATCCTAATCAGACAATTGGTAATTGTATTTTGCTCTCCAATTCTTAGCTAGGATTAATCTTGATGTAGTTATTACATTTATTATTAATTCTTTATTATTCCAGTTCCATTGTTTTTATCAAATACTGAGAGTAATGCATTTCCAGGGCATACATCTATATTTAAACTTAGTATTTTACTACACTCTTAAACTTCTTTCCAAATTTTCATTATATGTTCACATTCCACCACATATGGAAATGTGTACCCACTTCATAATCACATCTCCAACATAAATTGGAGTATTTGTTATCTATACAATTCAACGTCACCCGAGTTAGGCAACACTTCCATACGTTCTTGTAAAAATGTTCGTTTATCCTCACTGACATACATTTTAATATATTCTTCATCCAAATATTTTCCCATTCTACATTACTAATATGCTTTCCCAATTCTATTTCCCCTGTTGCTTTAAGTGAATCATATTGATATTGATCCTGTTCTTCTAGTAATATCTTATAAATTGCATTCACTATCCCTTTCACCTGTTTATTCTCCTGTTTTTCTTTTTCTGTAATCATAACTTCAAATGTTGTATCCTCCCTACATTCACCTCTTTTCCTTATCCATTTTTTGATGAACTTTCTAATTGAATCACATTATGCCGAATTATTTTCTCCTTGCTCAATAGGAGATTTTGAGGAAATTAAAAGTAGTGTGGACCTATGGAAAGCCACAAAGTACCAACACTGGATGGAACCAAGGGAGGAGGTAGCACCTGGGTCTGTTGAAAGTTGGGAAGTATGGAAATAATTGAATATGGGTACAAAAAGATCCAGAGCTGCTTTGAACAAATGTGGTTTACCGGTGGCTTCTGCCCTTTGTCACTACAGCAGACAACTGTCAGATATGCAGACATCAACCCATGTATACCTGCCCTTTGTACTCAGATCAGTGCACACTTGAGGACCTTATGGCAGTTCTACAGAATGAAATTGATGTAGCTAGCTTCTGGGCTAGATTTATTTAACTTGTAGATGTTTTAAGTTTATATTTCTTGTTTTATAATATGACTTATTTTAACTGTAATGCTTCTGACATGAATAAAGAAAGGCCAAGCCAAGATAATCTAATCTTCCTACATGCAATTTTATCTTTTATTTCATTTTTCAACTTACTAAAATTATTCTTTTTAAACATTCTAAATACTTATTAACTCTAGATAGCTTAACCTTAAAATTTACTATTTTTTTCTTTCTCTTCTTTATCACCATTAAACGTCATCATCTCTGATTTATCCCAGTTTATCCTTGAACCCACTATGTCTACAAATTCTTCCAAATGTAATTTAAGCTGATACATAGCTTTTAATGTGTCCTTTATTGTTAATAGAATATCATCACCAAATAAACTGATCTTAGTCTCATTTTTGAAACCTATACCTTTTATATTGTCATTTCTAGCACCATAGCTAATAATTCTATGACTAATGCAAATGATATGAAAGAGACATTCTCATCTAGTACCTCTGCCTAGGAATATTTGCTCTGTTATACCATCATTTACTATTACATTTGCTACATTAGATGAATATAGTAATTCAATTGCACCTTTAAATCACTTTCCAGACCCTAATGCTTCTATTAATATCTTTATTGTTGGCCATTCCACACAATCAAAAGCTTTAAAGACAACTAGGTATATTATACCAGCTTTGAATTCCCCTTTACCTATAAACGCTAATATATTCAACACTCTTCTAGTCAGATATGACATCTGTCTTTCTGCTAAAAGTCATCGTGATCCCTTTTTAATACATTTACCAATAAACACATGCATTCTATTTACCAATATTGCTGTAAAAATTTTAATATCCTGATTTATCAGCGATATAGGTCTATAAAAGATAGGTTGGTCAAATCATTATTAGGCTTAGGAATCAGAACTATTGTAGAATATTTCCAAGATGCTGACATATTTCCTCCTTCTAGTATTTTATTAAAGCTTTTAATTTTAGTATCATTAAAAAACCCCTTCATAATATTCAGGTTTAAATCCATCCAACCCAAGAGATTTCCCTATTTTCAATCTATTAATTGTTGTTGTTGTTAGTCGAGAAGTGGTGTCTGACCCATCGCAACCCCATGGACAACATTCCCCCAGGCCTTCCTGTCCTCCATCATCCCCTGGAGCCCTCTCAAGCTCACACCAACTGCTTCAGTGACTCCATCTAGCCACCTCATTCTCTGCCATCCCCTCCTTCTTTTGCCATCTATTGTTCCCAGCATTAGGCCCTTCTCCAGGGAGTCCTTCCTTCTCATTAGGTGGCCAAAGTATTTGAGTTTCATCTTCAGTATCTGGCCTTTTAAAGAGCAGTCAGGATTGATCTCCTCTAGGACTGACCAGTTTGATCGCCTTGCTGTCCAAGGGACTCGCAGGAGTCTCCTCCAGCACCACAATTCTAAGGCCTCAATTCTTCGGAACTCAGTCTTCCTTATCGTCCAGCTTTCACAACCATACATTGCAACTGAGAAAACTAGAGCTTTGACTATATGCATTTTTGTTGGCAGGGTGATGTCTCTGCTTTTTAGTATGCTGTCTAGATTTGTCATAGCTTTCCTCCTCAGGAGCAAGTGTCTTTAAATTTCTTGACTGTAGTCCCTGTCTGTGGTGATCTTGGAGCCCAGGAAAATAAAATCTGTCACTACCTCCCTTTCTTCCCCATCTATTTGCCAGGAAGTGAGAGGACCAGATGTCATGATCTTAGTTTTCTTAATGTTGAGTTTCAAGCCAACTTTTGCGCTCTCCTCCTTCACCCACATTAAGAGGCTCTTTAGTTCCTCTTCACTTTCTGCCATGAGAGTGGTATCATCTGCATATCTGAGGTTGTTGATATTTCTCCCAGCAATCTTAATTCCAACTGGTGATTCATCTAGCCCCACCTTTCTCATGATGTGCTCTGCATATAAGTTCAATAGGCAGGGAGACAGTATACAGCCTTGCCGAACTCCTTTCTCAATTTTGAACCAATCAGTGGTTCCGTGTCCAGTTCTCACTGTTGCTTCTTGACCTGCATATAGTTTTCTCAAGAGACAAATAAGATGGTCAGGTACTCCCATCTCTTTAAGAACTTGCCACAATTGGTTGTGATCCACACAATCAAAGGCTTTAGCATAGTCAATGAAGCAGATGTAGATGTTTTTCTGGAACTCTCTAACTTTCTCCATGATCCAGAGTGTGTTGGCCATTTGATCTCTAGTTTCTTTCCCCCTTCGAAATCCTGCCTGTACTTCTGGTAGTTCTCGGTCTACATACTGCTGGAGCCTTGCTTGTAGGATTTTGAGCATAACTTTGCTAGCATGTGAAATGAGTGCAATGGTGCATTAGTTAGAACATTCTTTGGCATTGCCTTTCTTTGGGATCGGAATGTAAACTGACCTTTTCCAAACCTGTGGCCACTGTTGAGTTTTCCAAATTTGCTGGCATATTGAGTGTAGCACTTTTACTGCATTGTCTTTTAAGATTTTGAATAGCTCAGCTGGAATTCTGTCACCTCCACTAGCTTTGTTGTTGCTCAGACTTCCTAAGGCCCATTTGACTTCACATTCCAAGGTGTCTGGCTCAAGGTCAGTTACCACTCCATCGTGGTTATCAGGGATGTTAAGCTCTTTCTTGTATAGTTCTTCTGTGTAATCTTGCCATCTCTTCTTAATCTTTTCTGCCATTGTTAGGTCCCTGCCATTGTGGTCCTTTATCGTGCCCATCTTTGCTTGAAACGTTCCCTTCATAACTCCAATTTTCTTGAAGAGATCTCTGGTCCTCCATATTCTATTGTTTTCTTCTATTTCTTTGCACTGTTCATTTAAGAAGGCATTCTTATCTCTTCTAGCTATTCTCTGGAATTCTGCATTCAGTTGGATGTATCTTTCTCTTTCTCCCTTGCCTTTCACTTCCCTTCTTTCCTCAGCTATTTGTAAAGCTTCCTCAGACAGCCATTTTGCTTTCTTGAATTTCTTTTTCTTTGGGATGGTTTTAGTTGCTACCTCTTGTACAATGTTGTGAACCTCCGTCCATAGTTCTTCAGGCACTCTGTCTATCAGATCTAATTCCTTAAATCTATTTGTCACCTCTGCTGTATATTCATGAGCAATATGATTTAGGTCATACCTGAGTGGCCTAGTGCTTTTCCCTACTTTCTTCAACTTAAGCCTAAATTTTGCAACAAGAAGCTCATGATCTGAGCCACAGTCAGGTCCTGACCTAGTTTTTACTGACTGTATAGAGCTTCTCCATCTTTGGCTGCAGAGCACATAGTCAATTTAATTGCTGTGTTGGCCGTCTGGTGATGTCCATGTGTAGAGTCCTCTCTTGGGTTGTTGGAAAAGGGTGTTTGCTATGACCAGTGTATTCTCTTGACAAAATTCTACCAGCCTGTGCCCTGCTTTATTTTGTACTCCAAGGTCAAACTTGCCTGTTAGTCCGGTTATCTTTTGGCTTCCTACTTTAGCATTCCAATCCCCCATGATGATAAGGACATCTTTTTTGGGTGTTAATTCTAGAAGGTGTTGTAGGCCTCCATAGAACCGGTCAACTTCAGCCTCTTCAGCACCAGTGGTTGGGGCATAGACTTGGACTACTGTGATGTTGAATGGTTTGCCTTGGATTCGAACTGAGATCATTCTGTCATTTTGGAGATTGTATCCCAGTACTGCTTTTCCTACTCTTTTATTGACTATGAAGGCTACTCCATTTCTTCTGAGTGATTCTTGCCCACAGTAGTATACCTGATGGTCATCTGGATTAAATTCACCCATTCCTGTCCATTTCAGTTCACTGATTCATAAGATTTCCATGTTCAGTCTTGTCATCTCTTGTTTGACCACATCCAGCTTGCCTTGCTTCATGGATCTTACATTCCAGGTTCCTATGGAGTATAGATCTTTACAGCATCGGATTCTCCTTTCACCACCAGATACATCTGCAACTGAGTGTCCTTTCGGCTTTGATCCAGTCGCTTCATTCTTTCTGGCGCTACTAGTACTAGCCTTCTGCTCTTCCCCAGTAGCATGTTGAACACCTTCCAACCTGAGGGGCTCATCTTCCGGGGTCATATCTTTTTGCCTTTTGGTACTGTCCATGGAGTTTTCAAGGCAAAGGTACTGGAGTGGGTTCCTGTTTCCTTCTTCAATTTATTAATACTTCCTTCTATTTCTTCCTCTTACACTGCTTGATGTGTTATGTCTATATCCATCTGTTGTAGCTTTCTACCAATGTTTTTATCTATATATAATCCAACTTTATCTAATGCTGACTCTCCTGTATATAATTGTGAAAAAAAAATCTAATTTATTTCTTCTTAGATTACAATTTTTCCCTTTTTAATGCCTAATCACTCCAATTGAATTTTACAATTTCTTTTGTGGAATTGAGCTAAAGTCCTCAAACTTGTATTACTAAATTCAGAATAATCCATCTTCAACTATATTGTTTCTCTGCACTTTTTCAACTTCTACAATTTCGAATTCCTTCCTTTTAGCTTGTATTTCTACTAGGATTTTTAGATCTCTATTTTGTGTATGTTTTTTGCTAGTTCCATTATTTCCCTTGCCAGATTTTCCACCTGTTTCCTCTATTTTTTTTCTTTTCAAAATAGATGCCTCTTCAATACTTACCCTTCTTAGTAGCATTTTCTTTGTGTCTCATATCAAGCCCTCACTACCATCCCTGTCATTATTTTCCCATTTTCCTTTATTTTTTCTCCATTTTATCTACTATATCTTGTGATATATTTATATCCATCCTCCATCTTTTACTTTCTTTATAATCACATTTAATTTGAAGTCACTATTTACCAAACCACGGTCCATCATTTTAGTAAAATGAATATTCAATTGCTAAACTCTACTAAACACATCTTTAGACCCAAATATATAACCGATTCTAGAATATGGTTTGTGGAGAGGGAAAGTTATCTTTTTTCATTTACATTCAATTTTCTCCATACATCCTTCAATCCATTTTTGTTCACCTATTTACTCAGTAGTGTAATATTATGCCTTTTTCATTTTTAATAGGATTCTGCTTATCCTTTATTTTATTCATTACCATATTGAAGTCTTCAGCCAATATCCTTTCTTCATTACTTCCATTTTTTTTATAAACCCTTTTAAAGAAAGTCACTTGATTTTCATTTGGTGCATATATGTATTAAGCAAAGTATAGTCTTCTCCCCTTATTTTGCCTGTAAAATCAAATATCTTCCTCTTTCAGCTGTCTTTATTTTATTTACCTTCAACTCCTTCTTAGAAATACTGATTGCTGCTCCCCTAGATTTTGAACATTCAAAAGCTTTTTCATACATATTCAACCATGTTGCTTTAAGTTCATTCACCCCTTTCTTTTTCTGATGAGTCTCCTGTAAGAATACAATACCTGCTTTTTCTTTATTTACCATTTCCTTTTAATTACACTTCCTAGACCTTTAACATTCAGAGATGTTAGTCTCATCGTTTCAACCACATCCTCTATACACATGTATTTTAATTGGTCCTTAGCACACCTTCTACATGTATATACAAAGAAAATCAAACGATCTTTCACCCACTCCATTCCCAATCCTTATATCGCCTTTGACCTTCCACATACATATCACTCCCATCTCCCGCAAGCATCACCAAACTGCAGTTAAGCAGAGTGAGGGAGGAAGGGACTGGTTTCAACTCCTAATGTTTTATCACTTCTATAGTTATTACTAATCATTTCTCTTTTGGTTTGGTTATTTTTAATTGTTAATACCTGGCTTACACATCATTATATAACTCAGCCTTTGCATCTCTCTATTCCCTAAATCTTATTTTATTTTACTCTCTCCTAATGATTTAAAGAAAGAAAACAAAAAGCCATGAGAAGAGATGGAAAGGGCGATGAACTACTGCAAGGACAAAAGAAAGTAATATACATATCCCTGTATTCATACACATATAAAAAGATAACATTAACAGAATCTTCATTAGAATAATTATTATCTTGTTAAACTTATTCCTTCTCTTCCATCTCCATCCTTTAAACCAGGGGTCCTCAAACTTTCAACAGGGGGCCAGTTGAAAGGCGGCAGTGGCGGGTGCAGGCCCAGCAAAGCAATCGTGGCGGCAGACTCAGCCTAGGTGAGGTGGTGGCTTGCTCGCTCGGAGAAGGCTGTGTGGCCTGGCAACCCCCAGGCTCACATAATTGAAACTAGATTTTAAAAGTTATATTTTTGTTACCTTCAATCCTGTCTTCATCTTCTTTGTCTCTCTTTCTCTTCCACCCACCTCTCCTCTGTTTCCTGCTCAGTATTCCCGCTCTGTATATGTGTGCAATGGGGGCGGGGGGGGAGAGCTGGCACATGCACATTTGAGCTTGCAATTTCGCATGTGCACTGACTCTCTCTCTGTTCAGTTTTAAAGAATGCCTGTGCGAGCTCAGAGCTTTTGGACTCACTCAGAGATCATTTTGTCCGAGTGAGTCCAAAACCTCTGAGGCAGGCCAGATAAATGGCCATGGTTGGCCAGATTCGGCCCACGGGCTGTAGTTTGAGGATCCATGCTTTAAATCCTCCCTCTCTATTTCTTCCCCTTTTTCTTAACCACCTGTTCTTCTGCCTGTTTTGAACTCTCTTCCTCCACTAGGCTGCTTCCTAGAGTTGGGGAATGTCCAACCTTTTCTTCTTTTCCTCTTTGATTTTCTTCTTCTAATGCTTTCAATGTTTCCTTTTCCACTGAGCTAATACTTCAGGCTGGTGAACATCTGCCTGCAGCGCCAATGTCATCTTCTTTTCCTCCTTGATCATCTCCTTTTAATTCTGTTTCCCAACCATTGTCTCCAATTTTTGCTAATTCTGGTTTACATTCTTCTTCATCCATTAAGCCCCATTCATATAGCATATTTAAGCCTTAAGTCAGAGAGTTGATTCTATATATTTCCCATTATGTAAAACTCTCATATGTACTGGATAGCTCCAACTATATCTAATGTCATTCCTTTTTAGAATTATCTTGCCTAGGGGCTTCCTTGAATTTCCATTGTCCCATATCATCTCTCAATTTCCTCATAAGCAATTCTTCATAATAATTAGCAAACTTGATCAGAATATCTTTAGGGATCATTTGAGATGCATGCTTAGGGCCTGCCCTGTGTATTCTTTCTATATCTTCATGGTTCCATTTCTCCTCTGGGAGGACTTTTTTGAGCCATTCCAACACGTTGCTCTTTCTTCTGAATATGTTCTTTCCATAATCCCATGTAAATGTTGGAAATGAGACTCTGGTTCTGCAATCAAATCCTTCCTTTTTTTAAATTCTCCTAGTCTTTTGAACTGGTGATGTATCTCCACTTTGTTAGGTTTGACCAGCATTTCTGCCTGTTTATTTTTAACAGTCAGTGCGCTGAACTGATACTCCAAAGTCTCTAATGTTCTTTTTTCTATTTTCAGCTTTTTATCTGTGTTACAATAAGATTTTCCATCTCCTGTGTTATATCCTATTTCTCTTGTTGCATTCTCTTGTTGGAAAATCTTAGTTTCAAGACCTTTCCTTTTCAGTCTCTTCTCTTAGCTCTTCAATGACTGTCTCCAGCATTTTTCTGAGGTCTTTCATCTCTGATTCCATCTCTGACTTCCCTTGGAACCCTGATGTTTGATCTTCCATATCTGAAGATACAATTGTAGTTAGAGACAGACTGATGTATTCCTGGCCTCCATTCTGGAATTTCTCCATTCTCCATTCTGGAATAACATTCCATTATGAATGACAGTACAACAGAAAGAGTTCTTTAATCATATTATATTATTATCTTCAAAACTGCTTTTTTATTTGTAATTCCAGTCTCAACTCAACAACTACAAATTCCTTCCTTTTTATCTCCTCCTTCTTTATTGTCTTTAGCAATCTTCAGAACTTATCATATTCAACTTAATATATTGAATATTCCTCTTTATAGTCTTATCTTTAGTATTATGTTCAAATTAGTCAAAGCTATTGCAGGATTCTAAAGCTTTTTAGCCTTTACAACATACTTTCAGAACTCTTTCTCAGACATTTCCCACACTGGGATGAATCCATTCTAACAGAACAGAGAGATTTTATTTTCCATATATTTAACACTGCTTTCTTATCTTCAAGTCCACTTACAATTAGAATGTTCCCATATGACTCACCCAAAAATAAGGGCATTTAGACAAGGATGAGCTCATAAATTCTCTTGAGGCAATAGAATAGGAAAAAATTCAGATGTTATGCATACGTACCAAAAGTTTTTCCCTGTTCCTTCAAATTTAAAGGGATGGGGATCTCCTCAAACATATATACTCTGAACTTTCACAAGAGTGCAAATGTGTACATCTGCAGAACCACAGCCTGCATTCAGAAGTTGTACCAGTATGACACCAACTAGTGCCTATGAACTGATATATCCACTGACCATGTAAATGACACTTGTCAAATTTCCACTTCCATGAGGTGTTAAAATACCAGCTGTTAAATTCCTTTTCTACATCAGTGCTGACCTTAACAGGAAACTTTGAAAAGACTGGTTGAATTAGATGGGAGATTTTATTGTAGGTGTAATTTCTGTGGGAACATGTGGAGCTTATTTCTGCTTTACTAATTAAATAGTCAATTAAGAATGTGAATAAAGCAGGGAAATATGTTTGCTATAATCCTGCAAATTTGCATGCATATGCCTTAGTGTTTTTCTTTTAAATCCCAAACACCTTTGCATGCCTTTTAAGGACTCAAAATGGGCCGCCAGGATGATAAGGACATTGCCAAATGTCAATGTAGTATTGGAGAAGTGGTGGACGCTGAGCACAGCAGCACAGAGTGTCAACAAAAATAACATTGCAAAGATTGGCTGGCAGGGTTTTCAGCATCCTTAGCATATGGTTCTGTCAGTGTTTGAAAGAACCCACACTGAAGGGACTCTGCTGGGTTTAGACAGTATGACAAACTTCTCTGAGAGTAAGCCACCTTAAACAACCATACAAAAAGTTGTGAATTCTCTAGGTGGCCTGCTTATGAAAAACAACCCACAATGGGAAAACTGCATTGGGTTTGAACATCACACAAAGCTATCTAGTGCAACTCAGCATCATGTGTGGACCGGGCTTAAGTTTGGAATGGGAGGCAAGAACGGCAGCTGCCACTAAAAGATGGGTGGGCAATATTTGGAGAAAATCTGCACAGATGTTCCTTTTCCAAGGAAAAAGAGATAGAAAAATCTCTGAATTTTTCTTAGAAAAATATACTACTAATGCAAGTTGTGGGTGGGCAATAGGCAAAGATAAGACAGGGGAAGTCATGGAGTCAACTGGAATAGCAAACCTTTCTTAATTTTTGTCTGGCCTTAATGTTCCTTGATGTGACCCTACTTTAACTCATATACGTGGAAGCATATGGAGGATTTTTGCTATGAAAATGAAGCTTAGGAAATAGAAAGTAGGAGAGAAAAGGCCACCGAAGAGCATTTTACAAACTTGGGTAATATGTTAGAAGCAGGGAAGGCCATAATAGTCTGACTTACCCTGTGCCACTAAGATCTGTCCCATCTTTATTCTTTGATAGAATAAAATGTAATAAAGAGCCACACATGAGGCATAATTAGCTTCGTATGTGTTCTCCTCTTCTATTCATTTCCTATTAGCTGCCCAACACCTAAATTGGCTAAATAAGCAACTTGGTTTGTGAAACTTTAAACTACAGCTTGTGTTCACTCTCCATTTCACTGAAATCTAAAAATGTCAAAAGGAGGTGCTTATCCACCAAACTGCCTCAAAAGAACTGGAATCTTTTGCTGAGGTTTAACACAAGCTGCCAGAGATAGAACATGTCCTAGATAGAACATACATGTATCACACATATACAAAATACAACACTTAGGATGCAAAGGAATGTTTATTCAGTAGAAAATATAAAGCAGTCTAGATTGCAAAATGTTTAGTCCAGTATTGTCTAGGCAGCAAATATTCTTATTGCATCTTAGTATTGCTCTATAAAGAGCTTCCTGCCTAAAGGCCTTATAGGTAGCAAGAAGCTGACAGAAAAGAGAAAGTGGGAGTCTGTTTGTTACCAGTCTGTAAAGTAGATGCTTGATAGTAGTCCCTTGTGTGGCAGGAAGGGTCCAAGAAATCCACAGTACAGGCTGGTTTATCAGCTGTACAGAGCTTGTTCATTTCCAAAGTTCCTGGGTGTTATTTCTCTCTGTACTTGCTTCTGTGGAAATGGGAAGGTTCCAAGAATTATGCTAATTGTTGGCTGGGTGTTTGTTTACTTACTTCTTGATGACCTTAACTATTGCTGACTGCTAGGTGAGCCTGTCTTTGTTTTGTTTTTTAAATGGGCAAGAAGACAAGTCCTTCATCTGTGTTTGCCAGCTGCTATTGATGGGCTAATTGCTTGGTGTTGGTATTTCTTTCCCTCCCCTCTTGGCAATTCACACTGCTCTCTCAAGACCATCATCATGATCCTTGCACACTCTTTTTGCTTAATTTCTTTAAGGGGAAATGTCTAATGCCTGACCTTTCCTCCACAAGAATTCCAGCTTTCATTGTTCATCATTAATTCTTTTCTCAATCACACTGAGCAGACCTCCTTTCCTGAATTCAGGCTTACCCCAGCATGGCCCATGCTTGGAATTCCGACCTCATGGCAAAGCCTGGGCGCCTGTTTTTGTATTGCTAATACTGATGTATACACCCCACCTTGCGCGTGCTTGTGCAGCTGCTTTCTTTTGTGCTTAATCCTTTGTACCATTTCATGGTAGTTCACCAGCACTGATTGCAGTATCGTATCTTTATTTTTCTTCATCATGATGAAGAATACTCACTTAATGTTTTATACCAGCAACACCATTGTATATTTCTTCTCCCTGTACATATATTTCTTACTAGGTTGGACTTCTACAACCATCACAAGAGTAATGTAGTTCTGTATGCCTGGGCTTTTCACAAAGAGAACTGCACCATGTAAGCAGGAGGGTTCATCCAGAATTTCCAAACGGTTACTCGCAAAATAGTGACAGCACATTTTCAACCTAAATGAATCTGTTTTGTGAACCAAATGTTCACAAAATAATTATTCCTTTGGATGAACCAGTTTTGACTAATGCACCTCTTCTATCACATAACATTGAGTTTTACTGTGGTTTGTTTTGGGTGAATTTTGTAGTTACCTGCAAGCAAGCATTTCATGAAATTATTTCATAATATCATCTGTCCAAGTTAGTTGGTGACTGTAACCCTTATAAAGTTCAATGAAAATAATGGTAAATTAAGAATGGTAAATAGCATTTAGTATCATCTTATTTTATTTATTTAAAACATTTCTATGCCGCCCCCATCGCAACAAAGCCTTGGGGCGGTTCACAACAAAAACAAAAACAAACAAAATCATATAAAAATTTGTATACTAAAAATATTAAAACTCGGTGCATCTCGGCTTAATTTTTTTTAAAAATCCTCCATAATAAATTAACACTTAAAAGAAGTTTTAAATAAAAAGGTCTTAGCCTGGTGCCGAAAAACAAACGACGGCGCCAGGTGGACCTCTCTGGGGAGCGCATTCCATAGGTGGGGCGCCACCGCAGAGAACCCATGTATAATGGCTTATACATGTTAGAGAAACCCATTTTTTTTCCTTTTCCTTTAAACACACACACAGCTGAATTTGCTGAAGCTTGAAATACAAACATTTTTCTGCCTCATCTCCTATTTGGGTTTACATTTACCACCCTAGAAATCTCATGGTGAACTTTTACCAAAAAAGGTACACCAATACTGATGAGAGTAACTGAAGTAAATGAAGCATTGTTCAAAATAAAGCCATGGTAGCTCATGAAGAGACCCAAAACAGATGGGAGTTACAGATGTCATGTATAAAAGGGACAAAATAGCATTATAAAAATGATAGACTGTATAAAAATCAGAAATGAATTGCCATGTAATTGATATTTTGATGTTTCACCTCTCTGAAATCATCTGATATTAGATGCCTAAATCAGACTGCTTTTAAACTTGTCTCATTTCAAGAAATGCAAAGATCATTAATAGATAGTCTTCTGCTTTTCATGGTTTTGTCCTGTACATGAGAGTTGGTCCATTCATTAAACAACTAAAATAATAAAAGTATTACACAAGGAATAACACATATTTGCCCTCCCGCCCCTTGAGATCGGCAGCAGAGGCCCTCCTCCAGGAGCCCTCCAGGAGAGATATCAGGAGGAAAAATACCTGGAGGAGGGCTTTCTCTGTGGTGGTGTCCCATCTATGGAATGTGCTCCCCAGAGAAGTCCGCCTGGTGCCATCGTTATTTGCTTTTCAGCGCCAGGCTAAGACCGTTTTATTTAAACAATATTTTAACAACTCTTAATAATATCTATAGGTTTTAATTTTGCAGCCAGGGTGATTCTGGGTTTTAATTGTGTTATTTTACTATGTATTATGTTTATTTATTTTATGTGAGCCGTCCCGAGACTATAAGTGATAGGACTGCATACAAAAATTCTAAATAAATAAATAAAATAACAGGAAGTGAAATCTATATTCTTGTCTTCTACTTGCAATTGGTATTTTCTTGAACTGAAAAGTTTTAAAAAAATAGACAACGCTTCTCCCCTCCCCAGTTTTTTATTGTCAGCAACACAGCTTTTCATGAAATGTCAGAAACAGTCAAATCTCTCTTCTCTAAAATTCAACCATTTCTTCTCTTCTAAGCAAAAGCCTCTATGGAAAAGAAAAAAAAAGAAAAAAAATGCACGGGAGAAAGTTCATGCTTCCCTCTCAATTGCTTGCAAGTTCTTTAGCTGATACAGCTGTTAATGTTCCAGACTAGACTTTATGTTGTAACTGTCAGTTGTAGCTCCAACTTCCAATTTCTTTGTTTTATACAAACACTCAGTCGCTGATGGAGGATGAGGAGGATTTTCATCAGGGCTGCAATGAACAGGGGTGGGTCAGTAATCCTTTCTTTCCTCACTGAAAATGAAAACTCCCATGGGTGCATGTAACCACTGCTGTTATCTTGCACAGAATTAAAAATAACCCCCAGTGAAAGAAACTGGTGTTTCTTTCACTGGGGGTGGGGGAGCTCCTGCAGTTGTGGGGGTGAATGGAAGGAAGAGCAAATTCCCACGGAGAGGGGAAAGACTTCTTGGAGAGTCGTCGTTATGGTGCCTGTTTACCTACCCCTTTTCCTGCCCAAATTACCATACAATGTGCCAAACCTATCTAAGATGAAGTCAGCTGCAGCCACTTTTCTGAGTCTCTTATGGGTACAGTATAGAGAAGCTAAAAAACCCAGATAGACAAAGAATCAGGCCACAGAGTAAATTAATCCTAAATTAACCCAAAGTGACCACTCTGACCGAGACCATTTTCTTGCAAAACAGGAAAATGAACTCCACAGTGGAGAGGGAAAAATAGGGGGTGCAAGTAAGGGAGCGCCATGTTAGGAACTGTTTCCCTCCAACCATTGTCAATGCAGAGAACCATGCTCAGAAGGTTTCCATTCCAAGGTGACCCTGGCACTGATGATTCCACCACCCACCCACCCACCCACCCACCCACTCAGAGGGCTGGGTGGGACCCCAAACATGAAGCTGCTGCTGTTGTTGTCACTGATGCTAATAATATACATGTAATAATATGACTAATAAAAATTCACCCAAACTCTATAGTATTTAAGAAGCAATCCTATAACAACTTACCTGGAAGTAAGGAACATTTAATTCAACGTGGCTTGCCAATGAGTAAACTTAAACAGGATTATATTGCATTGTAAATGCACTTTCCAATTGTTGATATAAGCTTTAGTAACTGGACACATGTTATTTTCATCACATAATTAAATCACATATGATTCTTGAAACTAAGAATGCATTTGACTTCTTGCCTATCAAAGTGATCCTGCTCCATGGGAACATCTGTGAATATCTGCCTTCTTGCTATTGGGGTTAAATGGTTTTTTGCACACACCAGGGCAGAGTGTAAGAGTAACACTTAACACTGTGCATTGATAAGCACATGGATGTTGCACTGGAGGTTTGCACCATACCTCTGAGGGAGATGTCCCAGGCATGGTATAACTAATTCTCTAATTATCCCTATTATTCCTTAGAGAGAAACCATAAAACAGAGGAGGAGGAGGAGGAGGAGGAGGAAGGCTTTACAAATCAGGGAAAGTTATTCAGGTATCATTCCCATGCAGTACAATTTGGGATTAATGCTTGTTTATTGGACAATTCAGAGTTATCACTGTCAGTTCAAGGAACTAAGGGAAAACAGAAAAATGACTTGCCAATTTGAAGAATGAGTCATCCCAGTTCAGTGACAGGCACAGCAGCGATGGAATGTCAGAAGAAAACATCAGAGTGGTTTCAGTCACTGGGGCAATGGGAAGTGACAAGCTCAATCAGAAGGCTTGAATGATAGCTCTGCTGATGGATCGTATCATTGCGGATGGGGATTAAATGTTTCAGCAGTGTTCAAGCATCACCTTAGTGGGCCTAGTACAAAACTTGGAACCTGTTCTCCTTGATGACCCTCTATCTGTTTTGAAAAACTGCATGTCTTTTTCTGCTCTGGGAAAAAAAATGAAGAATTGGTGGGTCTCATTTAGTTTCTTTTACTTCTTCTTTCTATGTGTGTTCCATTTGTAGTCACAGTGACACACAGAGATGATTCTGAGGAATGACACAGCCAGAGAAAAAGGAATTTAACATTCTCCATATGCTACCATACTTCCCAATTCCTTCCAATGCATCAATTAGAAATAATTGAGTCCAGGAAGATAATTGGTTGGTCACTGTGCAGGAAAAGGGAAAAAACCCACAAGATTAGATGGCCCTTGTGTTAAATCAGGCAAGAATCTTACGTTCTTATGATCTCCTTTTGCTTAGAATTCTTATAATTAGGTTCCTGATTTGTTGGATGGTACTATATTGGGTGAGGGTTGCATTGGTTTCATTTTCTCGGCAAGTGGGGAAATTCTACCCATGTACTGCAGTCTGAGGTGATACAGTTGAATAACTGCAGTTCAATACTATGAGACATTTGGACCAAGCAGTAATACAGGGTGCAACTAGGGGCCACACTTACAATTCATTTACGGCATCATTTGCATGATGGAAAGAGGAATGCACAGTGCAGAAAACTATGTCTAAATCCCAGAACTGCCCCAAGGGTGTGGGACCAGTGACTTTCAGCTTGCCAGAGGTTACCTACCCTGCCCCCCCCCCACACACACACACATCTCTTCTGTTGTTGCCTCTTCTGCCACTGGGTGCAAGAGTAGAGGCACATGCCCTGAGCACAGCAAAATCAGCTCCCACACCTGACAAACAGAACCCTAATTCTCCAGATAGTTCCCCTTGTGCACCCTGTTTCCTGCCAAAACTGATGACTCTGCAAGGAAGCAGGTGGCACAGGAACCATTCTTCTTACAGGAGGATAACATCATGGAGCCAGCAATCCCAATCCACATGTCTGTGTGGATAATGCTACAGCATGCCATGTGTGCTTGAATGGGAGTACCTGTGGATGCGTCCTACAGTTGTGCACTCTTCCATGCCTGGGGCCCTGCCTGCCTATTTGGACCCTAAAGGTAACCAGAGCATCACCTCCTAAGCTGGCTTACAATAGATGACAATATACTGATGAGCAGACATACTGGGTGCTCGGTGCATTACCTAATGAAACAGGGAGGAGGCTAAAGCAATGCATCCAACGTATGAAGAAACTGATGCCTGACCTTGAACTGGAACTCCTGCTTTGTCCAAGAGGCATGAGTCAGACCTCCAGTTTCCCCAAACATGTGGATGTCTAACTGTGTCCCATCCACCCATGCCCTTCCCTTGCAGAAATATGCCAGTGGTCCAGGTATGTGCCAATGGTAATTCTAAGTGTTTAAACCCAATTGATATAATGGAAACTGAAGGCATACAAAAGGCTTTCAAGAAGGCTGCACATTCCATTTGTTAAACATTTAGTAACACATATTTCTTATCTAATACCACCATCTGCCTGGGATTTTATTGACTTTGGAAGCTTATTACAATGAATCAGAAGAGTTGTTGTATATTGTAGTATAATATATTTTATTTTTACATCCACTATTGTCAGCTAAGAATGTTTGATAAATACTCACGAAATTCTCTCTCATAGAAAGAAAGTATAGCCTTTTAAATTGTTTTGATTTTCAATTACCTTTGATGCTTATGGTAATACATTCAATACTAAACCCTGTATTTAGTCTAATGTTACCCCATTTATAAACACGGATGGCACATGTTCTTTCTTCATGGAAGTATTAATGTAGAAGTTTTGTTCAATTGGAAATGAAATGACACTTTATAATTTATTGTGGCCCGCCAACACATTAAATGCTATGCTTCTTTCATTGGTGGATTTTTTTCCCTTGTGTTGTTAAGTGTCTTTGCTTCTCACTAGCTTTGAACATGTTTATTTCTTCTGCCAGAATAAGAAATAATGTCTCATTTTTTTCAGCTAAATAGACTTCTTGTAAATATACCTCAGTCATAAATACTTTCCTGTACTCTCTATGTGCGCGTGTGTGTGTGTGTGTGTGTGTGTGTGTGTGGACATGTGTGCATCAGCAAAGTTTGAACTCACCCGAGTTCTCCAACTATCGTATCAGAGTTCATTCTCATTGAAATCCTTACAGGGCTAAGAGTGTTGCCTTTATGTTTTCACAAGAAAATGTATCAACTGTGAACATTTTTGAAAATTACACATTCTCTCCCAGTAGAAAGAAGAATATTCAGGTGACCTTTTTATTTACACGTCATTTTAATTGTTAACAATATTTACTTATTTAGCTGGCCAGGGCGACTTCTTTTCTTTTATCACTTCTTTTATATCTTTTATATTTTTTATTTATTTTATATTGCTATTTTTAATTGTATATTGTTCTTTTTGTATTTTATTGTATTTTATTGTGTTGTAAGCCGCCCCGAGGCTTCGGCAAGGGGTGGCATAGAAATGTTCTAATAAATAATAAATAAATAAATAAATAAATAAATAAATTATTCAAAAGAATGCATTTTACTCACATTTTTAAAATGCATGCATGCTTCTAAACATAGTTCACAAATCACTGTGTGAATCTGGAATTGTATGGACATTACTGATAAACTGCATCTGAATGTGTGTTTGGTCCAGAATGGGTGAACTAGGTAGAATCCTGATAAAAAGGAACTGGAATGAATTTCACATCCATCCCTAAAACTAGCATATTTATTCCTGACTTAGGCTGTTCATACCTCACCAGAGGCCTACACAACTGGAGGTCCACATGTTGTATTTAGTCACTCTCTTTGTGGCCTGGGGACCCACATTCACTGCTGTTGTCAGGACACAGATGACTATCCTAGCTGGGAAAACAGGGGATGGAAAGGTGTTATACTAACATCAAAATAAACTCCTGATGTCTAGGAAAGTGTGGCATTGGAAGACGTGTAACTTGAATGAAAGAATTTAAAAATCTATGGCTGTGTTTAAGGACCAGAATAAGATGTGCTATCTGCATTGCTGTTTAAAATACCATTTGCCCCCTTTATTCATGAACGCTTTGCTGAATAAATCAGTAAAGTGGCTCCTGATGTTCGTATTAGAGTTGTGTGCAAATGGAATTCCCCACTATATTTGTGGGCAAAGAAATTGGAGGGTCAGTGTCTCTGAATGTCTCCAGGAAGAAAAAAAATCTCAACAATTCCTCTTACACTGAGTCCTCTAATTGTGTGGTTTTTCTTGTTTGTTGTGCATTGTCACTGCAAGTGGCAAGAGCATTAACTGTGTTGGCTGGCCAGCACCCATTTTACATCCAGAGGAAGCAATATTCTATCAATATCCAGAGAAGAGATGGAGCTAGAACTGAACCAAAGTTTCTTCAAAGTTTTCTTCCTCTGCTTCCATCGTTCTGCCTCATTCTCAGAGTGTTCAACAATTTGTTTTTGTGGTGTTTTTGAGCTTAACTAATTACTGGTAGGTGGCCAAGGGTCCTCTGTATGTTTTCTTTTTATTACACATCTCTCCATTGCTTTGCAGCTTTCCAATCTGTCTGCACTTCCTGATCTGAAATAGCCTTAGGGGAGGAATAATCTCATGGTGTCTTCCCCTGGGTTTTAATTGAACTGTGGAAAGCCAAGAAGGCAACTGGCTGCCAGTAAAGGTGATTATACGGTGGAAAACAGGACACCTGCACAGGCCTCATAGCTATACCAGAGCTAATATAAGCAGAAGAATCCTCAACCCAACCCAATTTTGCTGAAAATTTCACCACTGTTCTATCAAACTTAATGAGAATGTTTACAACACAAAAATTAAAAATGTGGGAGCAATGCTAGAGGCTGCACTAGTCTGGATCCTTGCTCTGTTTGATGGCAAGCTCTTGACAGTCATGAGCAGATCTTTTCCCTTTCTCTTTCCAGCAGATCAAGCTGCAAAGGTTCTAAAAGAGATCCCCTTATTGAGCTATGCAAGCTATGCAATGCAGAGTGAGTAATAGTAAAGTTGTAAACAAGTGAACACTCTGCTTAATGGGGATAGCTGTTGTCCATGACAGGAAATGATTCCAAACTGAATCCCCATCCTCCTTTGCCTCACAAAAAGGGCTGGCTTCACCTTCAGGAAGTCCATGCTGCGTGTGGCCCACACAATGGGAACACTGAACATTTGGTTTGGCTGTTTGGCAAGCAATGGACTTGATGAACTCAAATTCCCCCCTCCCTGGCTTTTCCTTGTTCTATAGTGTCTCCCCCCACCTTCCAAAGCAGAGGATGCCTGTTTCTCACCAGCATTTTGACTAATCTCACAAGTTAATTTTGGCAAACTCCTTCCCTTTTTCATCTAGAATAGATTACCTTCAGATCCTGAGCTTTGCAGCTTAGAATGCTGCATTTTGAGAAAAGTGGGCCCAATCTATATAGTAATGGATAAAGCTGCAACTTTTAGAAGCCCATTTCTTGTCGTAACAGCATGCTTTCCCTCCTGTCTGCTTTTGCCACACACTGCAAGCCCAGATTCAGCAATGTCAAAATTCTGATGGATTGAGCACACTGATGATATAGAGCAGGTTTCAGGAGTTTCAGGAGCCGCACGGGGCTCTTGCTTGCCCTTTGCCATGCACTACCATTGCCCACAAGCATCACCTTGAAACTCTCAAACATCTGACATTCACCATATGTGGCTCTTCCATTAAGCAAGTCAGGCCACCTCTCATATATAGAGTAGTGGTCATTGTGTACCACATTGACATAACACCACTCTAGCCCTTGATGTATCTGTTATTGAAGCAGTATTTGTATTTATAGTGCTCCATTCTATCATCACAATGTCACCATAAAGTGTTATGGTTTTGTGACTGGTAGGAAGAGGAGCTTAGAAGAATGCTGCTGTTGTTTTTGACTCATGCATAGAAAATGAGTTTTGGATCCATAATGAAAAAGAGAGGTATTAGAAGGAATATCAAGCAAAATGGATATTATGTGTCCAATTTATATCTAAGAATGTGATATTTTATCTAATCTAGGAGTACCACCTGTCTTGCCTTTGGATAAATTCTACTGCAGTGCTAGGTATGAACTAGCTTTAGGCATTATATCATGTGTCTCACTATGCGTTTATAAATGTTGAAGGGATTAGTTAAAAATGACAGGATGTGATCAAAAACTAGAGTCCCAAAGAACTGTTTTTGTTTTAAGGATTGCATGGGAACTGCATTTTCAAAGTCCTATCCTAGAAGCTTTTGCCACTTTATATTCTGCTAACAGATAAGCAGCCTGATTCCTAGCAATCTTCCTTCAGTCATCCTAAGGCCTTGATATGTGTTAGCTTCTAAAAGCCATATTCTGCAAAAGCTGTAAGAAATTGACCTCAACAATATGATAAAATAAAGATATGGTACAGAGAAATGCAAAAGCTTGATAGCAGCATTTCTTTGCTGACCTGTTTTCTATCATTTAAAAAATTTACTGGGTAGCCAAAGGAAACGATCATCTGGATCCAAATTCTGCAGATGTAATTCTCCATTCAATCCTCCCTATGGCAGCTCCTCTGGTCTCAAAAAACTGCTACCATGAGAGTCAGGCAATTCTCCTGCATGGGGTGTGCTATGGGTGAAAAGGAAGCGGGGAACCCTTTGGTCAGTGGAAGGCAAATCCTGGATCCAGCCCAAGGAACTGCATCTGCGTTGCTTTCTGTTAACTCCTCTCCCACTGTCCTCCGCTAGTCTCAGACAGGTTAGTAAAATATGTTCCATGAGGCTAGCAGCTTTCATGGACTCATTTACAAGGCTGGTTTATTCATCTGTCAATACCCTTCCTAGGAAGTTTATTTAAGAGCAAGGAGGGAGCTCAGCAGCCTAATTCTCACCCTGTTCGCCATGAGGAACCAGTATCCCTGGGCAGTTGCTGAGGCCCCATGCCTTTGGCAGAGCTCCTACAAGTGTCTGTACTGGGTCCTCCCTTGTAAAAAACTAAGCAAAAATAACAAAACCCGAGCAGGGTGCTGTGAGCGGCGCCAGGAAGTTCGATGTTGCTGCCTTCTTGTTTCACCCAAGGATTGTGCAGCACACTTGCAGGCGTGTTGAGAAATCAATATGGCTGCCACCACAGCCAGGTAATGGCACCACTAGGTCAAATCTAGAGCAGGAGTTCTTTCATCAGTTGCCACAGTCTTCTTCAGTTTCTGGCTGGGAAATGGGGATCAAGCATGACTCTTCAAGGGACCAGTTTGACTTAAGGACCACTGGCTCTGGTCCCCTCATTTAACTTTGATGCGCTCCTTCACTTCTCCTTTCGTGCGGCAGTGGCTCGTACCTGACTGATTATGACTTGATGGCTGCAGCATTGTCCAAGTGAGGGACTGTCTTGGAGCAGGTACTTGAATCTGGGTTTTCCATATCGAAGCTTTGGATCATGGGAGCACATGACAATCTTTAAGTAGCTTCGAAACAGGTCCAGTTCTAAATTTATTTTATTAACAATAAGCCTTAATGTACAACAACACCAACAAAACAGAAAATGTGAGAGTACAATATAATACAATAATGCCATGGATGCAGCATCCTACCAAGGTTTTTGTGTTCTATTTTGGGAGGATTGGCTGTTTATATGCTACAGAAGAATTTATCAATGTTGACAGGCCTTTCTACAAGGAAACCCCTTTAAATGCAAAACACATTGTGCTATATCAAACAAAGGAATACCTTTAACACTTTCTTGCTCCTTGAACTTTGTAATAGTTCACATTTATGACTAGCAACTCAACTGAAAAAGAAAGTGCATACCTCATCATATAGTCATCATTTGTCCTTATCTCTTCTCAAGTAGGGGTGTGTGAATCTCCAAAATGTGAGTTTGGCAGGTTATTCATGTAAGGTTCTCCATTTTCTAGTAAAGAAAGCTGGCACCAGTACCTGAGCACCATCACTTAAATAAAGCTGAACCAAAAGTCTTTCCTTGCAACCCATACTGGGACTTTTCCTATATGGCAACAGATTTTTTTTTATTTTTTTTGTCAGTGGGGGCATTTCTGCAACTTTCATTCCCATGCAAACACTTAAGCAATCTTGCATGTTTTAAAACATATTGCCTTATATTTTCACAAGACAATGAAGGTTCCTTTCCCACTTCCAGCTGTCCACTTAAAAGCAAAGCCAAACCTCTGTCTTGTGAAATCAAATGCCTCCAGGGAAACATGGCTGTAGTGCGAAAAGCCTTAGTGACAAATGGTCACAGTAAAAAGAGCTTATTTGCATATCTAAGTTCAGCATTTAGTGAGCAGAAGGCCAGTGCATATTACGTACCTATTTATATACAGAACTTCACTCAGGTAATCTTTTAAAACTCAGAGATCATTAGATGAGGTAACAGGATGTAGTAGAAGCACAGACCATAGAAGTACTTGGAATGGTTTAGGAAATGCATGCTAGAGCTTAGTAAGCCCAGGGTGTTCCATGAAGATCCATGAAATCCTGATGCCCATGCTGAAGAACCTCAGCTTAGCCATGCCTGCAAAGAGCTGTGCTTCCCCTTCTCTTTTCTATGGAAGCAACAAAAGTGGTTGAGGTCTTGCATCCCAACATGTATAAAAAGTGCCAGATCCACATCACTATTCATCTTTACCTGATCCTATTGAGCGGTGTGCATCCCAGCAGGGATCCATAGAATTTATTTCCAGCCCAGGATCAATAGGTTTCATCCATGGCTTACATCTGAAGTGCCACTGGTTTGATCCCAGCTCGTTTCATTTGCACTGAACTGCTCTCACTCTTCAGTAGTTAAAGATTTTTTTCTCAAAATAGCTCCAGCAATTCACACGATCAGGGCAAATGACCCTAAGAAACTCTTGAACTTAAATACCTTCTCCCCAGCACCCCCAGTTTTTATATGCCATCCTATACAATACTTCCTCATCTTTGCTGGCCTGGAATGGTCATGCAGCAAGGTGTTCAACAACAGAGGAATGTTTGCAGAACTTTTGCAAATTTGAAAGAAGGGTTAATGTCAACATTTCACCATGCCTTATATTATCATTCAAACTATATGCATGCTGCTTGTCCAGTGATACTTTCTGTGTAATGCATTTCAACCCAATTAAGCTGAAGCCTTTAAAAGGGAATCCAACTCTATGCCAATTATTTACTTACTTACTTACTTACTTATTTATTTATTTATTTTCTATACTGCCCAAATGGTTTCACAGGAACTCAGTTACATATAGCATAAAATTTAAATTTTCAATATTTAAAAGCAGTATAAGCAACTAAACGGAGACCTGCTTAATTGTGAGAGCATCTGGCATGCCCCACTCATTGGCCTGGGAATAGGGGATGGCATTAACCTGGTGCTAAAAAGGTGTCTGTGTTGGTGCCAGGGGCACCTCAGAGGTGAGATCCTTCCACAATTGGCAGACCACCTCTGAAAAGGCCCTCTTCTTTGTTGCCTCCTTTCAAACCTCTCTTGAAGGCGGTACTCAGAGAAAGGCTACAGAAGTAGATCATAGTGTCTTGGTAGCACATGAATGCAGTGGTGCTCCTTCAGATTCTGTAGTACTGAGCCATGAAGAGAAACCAGGACCTTGAATCAGGATCAGAAGAAGAGGGGCAATCAATGAGAATGGGCCAGCATTAGTCTTAAAGCTTCATACCTTCTAGTCTCAGTTATTAATCTGACTGCCTCATTTTTCACAAGGTGCAACTTCTGAACTGTATTTAAGGGCTGACAGATGTAGACTGTCTTGCAGTAGTCTAACTTGGCCATCAGAGCATGGATTACTGAAACAAGGCTATCATTCCATAGCTAGGTCACCAGCTGAAGCTGATAGAAGGCATTCTGTGGTACTGAGGCCACCTCAACCCCAAACTGTGAGCCTGCTTTTGAAGAGGAAGTGAAATGCCTCCCAGAACAGCTCCTGCACCCTACACCTAGTCAAAAGAATCACACACTAGCAGCATCTCAGTCTTGTCGGATTGAAATTCAGTTCATTAGCCCTCATCCAGTCCATTGTCACAACCGCTCACCATTTAGCACATCCACAACCTACCTTGATAGAGGTGAACAGGAGAAATGTTGCTGTATGCATCACATATTAATGTTACTGTCCAAAACCTCCAGATGACCTGACTGAGTGGTTCCATGTAAATGTTCATTAGCATAGGGGACAGGACCAACCTCTGGTGAACCCCATGGTGGAGAATCCACAGGGCTGAACAATGTTTCCAAGCACCACCTTCTAAAGCTGCTCATCTAAGAAAGGATGGAGCCACTTGCAATGTAGCATTCACCACTCCCAGCTCAAACAGTTGCCCCAGAAGGATAACACAGCTGATGCAATTAAAAGCCACTGAGAGATCCAGTAGCATCAATAGGGTCACATGCCCCCTGTCTCTCTCCCTGTGCAAGACATCATACACGGGCATCATATATTTAGGACATTATTATATAAGTGACTCTATTATGACTTCCATTTTTATTACTTTAAAAATAAAACCTAGGTGGAACATGGTAACTCCTAAATTTTTTTCTGTGAATTTCTGATGGAATCTTAGTCATTAGGATTCTGTTTGGTTTGCTAAGTTTAGAACAAATGCCAAAGAAAGAGATATTGCAGTACTTGGCTATGCAGTTTGCACATTACCGAACACAACTTTCAAAGCATATTTCATCTTTATTATTGTCCTATAGAAAGTCAGAGTTGTTCTACACTTAGAGCAGTTTGTTCATTTAGCTGATAATAATTCAAAATATTTGGACCAGGAAAAAGTCCAAGGTTTCTGTTTGACAATGAACATTAAACTATATTTTGGTGCATACTGTTGGCACCCAACCAATTTTGGTGTGCAAGTGATGGGTCCTGATGATTTCTGGACAAAACCCAGGAATTAGCAGAAAATTCTGATTTCTGGATCAGCACAGCTTGGCAGTAGCTTCCTCTACTGAAACTCCATTGTCCTGTCCTGTTCCTAAAATGAATGCTTTGCTAGTTTGCAGTTGCTCCTGAAAGTGCTAAATCTCTGTGCTGCAGACAATGTGTACTGCTTGCAGAAAGCAACTGGGAGGGTCCAATGGAATTGGCAAAGGAACTTGCAATTTGGAAACCTTCTCCCAATGGGTGGTGGATAGCAATTAAGTGATTAAAATGAGGAAACAGCCAAGGCTCATACATCTCAAAATACAATATGCCTCCTATGTCTTCATCATCTGAGGCATTACAGCCAAGAACCACTGGGCACTGGCCTTCACGCACTGCTGTGTGGAAACTCCAGTGTTCACCCCTAGACCAGTTTTTCAGTAGTTTGCTGAAGTGCTGCTGTACCCAATACACGTGATCTAGCCCTAAAACAGTCAGAACGTTTAGTTGCATCTTGTTTTGTGTTTGTGTTTGTGTTTTGGAGTAGTTCACTGTAGTCTAGTTGGGATTGCCTTTTAAGTCAATTTGGAAATGTCCAGTGGTTTGGGAAGTCACACTTTTCTGTGGGTATAGAGAGCAGGTGACTTGGATTGTAGAGCCAATATGTAGTATTTACTGATTAGATCTGATAGCCGACAGGGATTCTGATTGAGACTGAAAGCTAAGGAGAATTTTTAATTCTTTTTTTTTTTTACCATAATTTGCACTGATCACAGTTCCAAATACTGTACTGAACCGGTGCCTGGCTGAGGTAATGGGCTGGATGAGGGCCAATAAACTGAAGCTCAATCCAGACAAGACAGAGGTCCTGTTGGTAGGTGGATCAGGCTCTGGGATGGGGGACTTTGACCTTGCCTTGAATGGGGTTGCACTCCCTCTAAAGGACAGGGTCCGCAGCTTGGGAGTACTCCTTTACCCTGAGCTGTCCCTGGAGGCCCAGGTGACAGTGGTGCTGAGGAGCACTTTCCTTCAGCTTCGGCTGATCCATCAGCTGCATCCCTACTTGGAGAACGACTGCCTGGCAACAGTGACACACGCGTTGGTCACTTCCCGATTAGACTTCTGTAACGCACTCTACATGGGGCTACCCTTGAAGATGGTCTGGATACTTCAATTGGTACAAAATAGAGCTGCCAGGCTGCTGACGAGGACTGGGCATTACTCTCATATAACCCCAGTCTTCCGTCAGCTCCACTGGCTCCCCATTGAAGTCCAGGCCCAATTCAAGGTGTTGGTTATCACCTACAAAGCCCTGAACAGCTTAGGCCCTGGTTACCTAAAGAAGCACCTACGTCCATATATGCCCTCCCGCCCCCTGAGATCGGCGGCAGAGACCCTCCTCCAGGAACCCTCTGTGAAGGACATTCGGAGGGTGAGTACTCGGAGGAGGGCTTTCTCTGCGGTGGAGCCCAACCTATGGAATGAGCTCCCCAGAGAGGGCCACTTGGCACCGTCCTTATTTGTTTTTGGTGCCAGGCTAAGACCTTTTTATTTACATGCTATTTTAATTGTTAATGGTTTATTTGACCAGGCTGGATCCACTATTCTGTTTTATTTTATTATATCTTTTGTATTTATTTATGTATGATTTTTTTTGTATTTTATATGCAATTTTAATGATTGTAAGCCACCCCAAGGCTCATGCGATGGGGAGGCATATAAGTTGTTTAAATAAATAAATAAATATGAATATGAGCACACTGGGGCAATGTACACTTTAAAAATGCACATTTTGGGGAAAATACATACTTTTATACTTCAGTCAATGGGGAAAATGTACGCATTTGGGTGTGCAATTTCAAAAAAGGACATCCAAATATGTGCTTTCCCCACTGAAATAACAGCAAAAGCACCAAGAGCAAGCTCACAATCAGGAATAGAATGGAGAGCTTCCAGAAAGAAGGCAAATGGAGCTTCCAGAAAGAAGGCAGAGGAACCCTATGTATTTGAGCTTCACTGTTTCTCCTGTCACTATGAAAATCATATACCTGCTGTAGAGTATGAATACTCTAGATGTGCAATGGCAGTGCTTGGGCAGTTAGAAATCTCCAGACATAAGTGTCATTGTCTGCTTTCTTGAAATTAATTATGCGTTCTGTTAAGCCAACCAAAAAGAGCATCATCAAGGTGCATTACAAACTGTAGTAGCTGTTGTTGGGACAGGATAGGTTGTGAGTGCCAATCATACTTACTTCAAATGTCTCACCAAGAACTGAAGCCCACATTCACAACGTTCCTAGACATGCAATTTTGCAGCACAACTCAATTATAGAATCTTTCTTATCTTATTGTATCTAGGCTCTTATCTGCATAGAGCCTAGCAAGCACATGTAGGAACACCAGGCTGGGAATATTACTCAGGTAGGTACCATCTCCTGGTGCAGTTCCACACACACCCTTATAGCACATTTAATTGCAATCATTCCATCATCTGGTCCATTTCAGCTCCTCACATAACCCGACTTGCACACTTCTCAAAGATCCATTTTTTAGCTCTCCAATGTGAAGATAATCATTTGGCATTCTTCTAGGCTTCTTGCTCTTCTCTTCAGATACTGTCTTCATAGGCTAATAGAGCTGTCACCAAGTACAAGAGAATGTTCTGTAATGGAGTACTTCTAAATACATCCTGATTCGTAGAGTAGACTGGAATCCGAGCAAAAGAAGCAATACAAAAGCCTAGCCACAATGAAACAGAACTGAAACAATTTACAGAACATTTGGATAGTTTTATAGCTTTCCATAATAAAAGTGGTTTTCATAAATCAGGTTTAGCAGCTATTTGTACAGACTTTGGACAGAAATGGCCAGTCATTTCTGATACCTTCAACAGAAAGAAACTAATAAAGATGTGCTAGATTGGCCACTCTGTCCTGGAAGCTGGTGATTTTCAAGTTTGTTCCTCTGTTCTAACCACACACAAAAACTTGAGTGTCTTTTTTTTTTTTTTAAGTAAATTGACATTTTGTGCTGCCTCTCAAAAATAAGAACCAGGCCAAAGATTAATTGTTGAGCCTGAGGATTGGCCCACATTGTCTGGCACTAAATACTCATTAGCCTTGCTGCCAGGGAAGAAGGTCCAAGTTTGGACATTTGGAATTTAGAGACATGAACTCCTCACAGAGAATCCTCTAGGCTTTGCCTCCAAATTCTGCTTCAGGATTCAAAGCTTGGTTCCAGTTGAGAAGAAACTATTTCTTGGTATTCAATTACCAGACATTTCCAGATTATAAGGAACCTAATGTTCTTTCATGGGATTTAGGCTGGATCTAATTGTGGAGCTGATTAAACTGAGAGTGGGATAGTAGAATTCTCAGGTTGTACACTACTTCATCTGATGTGGTATTTCTGAAATACTAATTCATGTAAATATGTATATCTATGCATCCTCTAAATTGACTAGCTGTGTCGAAAATGGCTGACTAGCTTTTTTCCATCAATGTACTTTTTGTCTCAAACTGATCTAGCTATGAAAAATGGTCTCCACCTGCAAACTGTAGTGGCAGAGTAATTTTGCCATCATTCTACACCTCAGCAGTCTATCATCTTGTTCTTCTGCAAATGTGGACCAAGCTACAACACAATGAGGCGGAAGTTGTGTTGTGTTGGCAGAGCAGCAGAGGCAGATAGAATGCAGCACAGATGGGATTCGGTAGAGGCAGTCTGGGTGAAACTTAGGGGTTTTGACAGGGAAAGAGACCTGACAGTGGGGGTATGTTATCGCCCTCCAGGTCAACTTGAGACCCTGGATGATGTCCTGACAGGCCAGATTCTAAGGATATTAGAAGACACAGTAATTATGGGAGATTTCAATCTCCCGGATATTACTTGGGAGACTCACTCAGTGGTGACAGCTAGGTCACATCGCTTCCTAGAAGCTATAGAGGGAGGGTTTTTCACACAGAGGGTTTGAGAGGTGACGAGTGGGGGGAAACATCCTTGACTTGGTCTTGACCAATAGGGAGGAGCTGATAGATGAAGTACAGATTAGAGGAGCTCTGGATGCGAGTGATTACTCCATCCTTTGCTTTGAGATCAGGGGACTGGGGATGTGCAGCAGGTCGAGCACTAGAAGCTGGGACTTTAAGAGGGCCAACTTTGGCCAACTGAAGGCCAGACTGGGGAAAGTCTCCTGGGAGAGATTACTGGAAGGTAAGTGAGTTGAGGAGGGGTGGATAGCACTCAAAAGGGAGGTTTTGGAAGTGCAAGCGTCGACGATACCTCTAGTTAGTAAGGTGGGGAGGTGGAGGAGAGTGCCACCATGGATGAGAAAGGAGGTGGTTAGAGGGATTAGACGAAAGAGTAATATCCGTAGGAAATGGGTACTGGGGCAAATAGACAAAAGGGTATACTGGGAGGAGGAAGCCCGTTGCAGAAGGATTCTTCGCAAGGCTAAGGCTGATTACGAGCTNCAGCCTTAGCCTTGCGAAGGCTGATTACGAGCTGAGACTTGCCAAGAATATCAAGAGCAACAAAAAGGGCTTCTTTCAGCATGTAAATAGGAAGAGGAAGGGGAGACAAGTGGTGGGACCACTAAATAAGGAGGAAGGAGATCCAGTGACTGATATGAGGGAACAGGCACAGATGCTAAATGACTATTTTGCCTCTGTGTTCTCCCCAAAGCAGGATGGGGGATATTTGCATAGGAGATTAGATGAGGCCAGGGACTTAGGGGAACAGATTAGAGTCACCCCCCTTGAAGTCGAGGGGCTCCTCAGGGCATTGGACATTACAAAGGCGCCAGGCCCTGAGTGGTACACCCGAGAGTACTTAGAGATTTGGCAGGGGTTCTCTCACGCCCGCTGGCCTCCATTTTTGAGATCTCATGGAGAACGGGTGAAGTTCCAGAGGACTGGAGGGTGGCATCAGTGGTCCCAATTTTCAAAAAGGGTAGTAGAAGGGACACAGGAAATTATAGACCTGTTAGCCTTACATCCATTGTAGGAAAAACAATGGAAAGGCTCATAATAGAGAGAGATCTAGTGATGCTAGATTGGAAAGGAAGGCTGACAGGCACACAACACGGCTTCTGCAAAAACAGGTCCTGCCAGACAAACCTTGTGGAATTCTATGACAAGGTTTTGAGATGGCTAGATGGAGGGGATGCAGTGGATGTGGTATACCTGGATTTCAGCAAGGTCTTTGACAAAGTGCTCCATGATATCCTGGTGGAGAAAATGAGGAGTTTTGGGATACACCAAAGCAATGTCCGGTGGATTAGGGCATGGTTGACTGACCAAAAGCGGAAGGTAACTATTAGTGGGGAATCATTGGCATGGCAATCAGTGACAAGTGGGGTCCCCCAAGGCTCTGTCCTGGGGCCGATCCTGTTTAATCTTTTCATTCACGACATGGAAGAAGGGGTGAACAGTCTGCTGATCAAATTCACAGACGACACTAAAACGAGCAGTGACCACAACTGAGGAGCAGGTACTCCATATCCAAAAGGATCTGGACAGACTATGGAAGTGGGCAGGAGACAACAGGATGGCGTTCAATGTGGATAAGTGCAAGGTCTTGCACTTGGGGCATAGGAATAGCTGTCATAAGTACAGGTTAGGTGACAAGTGGCTGGAGAGCAGCACTTGTGAAAGGGACCTCAGGATGCTGGTTGACTGTAGGCTAAACATGAGTTGGCAGTGTGATGCGGTGGTCAAGAGGGCGAA
>NW_025335780.1:12843027-12846389 GCF_004798865.1 Varanus komodoensis
TTCTCCCCTGCAGAGGAAGGCAGGACGCGCTCCAATGGAGCAAAGCTCAGGGAGCCAAGGTTCCATTTGGATGCCAGGAAGCGCTTCCTGACAGTTAGGACCCCGAAGGTGTGGAATGGGCTTCCACGGGAGGTCATTTAGGCCCCATCGGTGCGGGTGTTCAAGGATAGGCTTGACATCCGCATGGTGGGCATGTGAGCGGAGCCGGCTGGTGCCGGAGGTCAGACGTGATGGCCCAGGAGGCCCCTTCTGACTCACTCTGTTTCTATGTTTCTAAGTTGCTGCGCTGGTTGAACAAAGGGTGCTATTTTGGATTACCAATGGGGACCCACTGATTCTGGCCACTCCTTTTCCTTAAAGTAACAAAGAAAAATATTTGAATTACATCAGAGAAAGAGTTGCTCAAATTTCCCTTTCTTTTTGTAGTAACTCCATCTGTGAAGAATAACCAAAAATACAAGAAAAATTAGTATACTTCATCCTGCCATTTCAGAATCCCAGTAGATCATTCTTCCTCACACAGGACACAGCTAAACTATGGAATTATCAGAGGTGGCATGCCTGCATTATCAGTTGAGGAGGAGCTTGGATAATCAAAAGTTTATACCCACCCTGCTTGAGGCATCCAATGGGCAGCTAGTTTGCCAACATATGAATGGAGTGCTAGACTGGATGGACCACTGAACTGTTCCAGCATGGCTTTCCTTATGTTCTTATGTTGATATACGTATCATAAGGTCATGAGGTACTAAATTTAAAACAGGTGATCTAGGATCATAGGATGGAGACAAATTTGACATGTGTTCACATCCCTCTTACCATTCTGAACTGCTTTTGTGAAATACTTTAGGAGGATTGTATCAAGCAACATTGTCACTTATTCTGAGTTTTTACCAGCCTGAATATTAGAAAGTGCTTGTTTCCTGACTGGAGAATTAATCTGTGTGATGTGGAATCAAATGAAGTTTCTTGAGTTGGAGGCTCAGTACAAATTCCCATATCTCAGCAAAATGTACACGGCAATGTTCTGATGAGGCCAAAAGAGATTATAAGCACTTTGTTTCCTCATAAGCAAATAGTAATTATATTAGTGAATTGGAATCTATGAAGCAGTAGTTGTCTCTGGTTTCTGCAGTTTGGTCTCTTCGACCAAAAATAAACTATGCTGATGGCTACATCACATTCTGGCTTAAGTAGTTAAATTTCCAATAGTAACTTAAGTGAAAACCAGATGCATGTTAGATCAAGTGGCATTCACTCTGTGTCATCATAATAACCCATCATTTCCCAAAGACTTTAAATATGGTCTTTCATTCCATGCCTGCACTTCTATGTATTTTTACACTGGTTCTTCATTTACAGCTTTCCCATTTGTGGGGAGAATCATTGACCAGAGTTTATACAAAACTAAACATTCCATATATTTATGTATGGACAGTATTAATTTCTTTATATTTTACCTTTGTTCTCCTGAGTTTCTCTAACACTGTATTTCAGCAGCAGCATAAGCATCACTTGAGTTGTCATAAGCCTTTACATTTAGATATCTTCAGATCTATAGCATTTAACTGAATATATAACTGCATATAACATCACAAATTGAAAATGAAGGTGTAGTGGCCAACCTAGACTCCAGACCACCTATGGTGTGCAAAATTATCATTATTATTATTATTATTATTATTATTAGAACATTTCTATGCCTCCCCTTGCTGAAGCCTCGGGGCGGCTTACAACAAATAAAATACAATACAAAAATAACAATATAAAATTAAAATTAATAATATAAAATATATAAAAAATATAAATGATATAAAAGGAGTTAGAAAAGTTGAAAAGAAAAGAAAAGAAAAGAAAAGAAAAGAAAAGAAAAGAAAAGAAAAGAAGTCACCCTGGCCAGATAAATAAGTAAATATTGTTAACAATTAAAATGACGTTTAAATAAAAAGGTCTTCACCTGGCACCGAAAAACAAATAACGACGGCGCCAGGTGGACCTCTCTGGGGAGCATATTCCATAGATTGGGCGCCACCGCAGAGAAAGCCCTCCTCCAAGTACCTACCCTCCTAATTTCTTTCACGGAGGGTTCCCGGAGAAGGGCCTCTCCCGCAGATCTCAGGGGGTGTGCAGGCATATATGGATGTAAGCGCTCCTTCAGGTAACCAGGTCCCAAGCTGTTTAGGGCTTTATAGGTCATAACCAACACCTTGAATTGGGCCCGGACTTCAATGGGAAGCCAGTGAAGCTGTCGGAGGACTGGAGTCATGTGAACATAACGCCCCGTCCCCGTCAGCAGCCTGGCAGCTCTATTTTGAACCAATTGAAGTATCCGGACCGCCTTCAAGGGAAGCCCCACGTAAAGTGCGTTACAGAAGTCAAGGCGGGAAGTCACCAGCGCATGTGCCACCGTCGCCAGGCAGTCGTTCTCCAGGTAGGGGCGCAGCTGATTAATCAGCCGAAGCTGAAGGAAAGCGCTCCTCGCCACCGCTGTCACCAGAGCTTCCAATGAAAGCTCTGGGTCGAGGAGTACTCCTAAGCTGTGGACCTTGTCCCTAAGTGGGAGTGCAACCCCATTCAGGACCAGGTCAAATCCACCCTCTCCGAAGCCCGATCCGCCAACCAGCAGGACCTCCGTCTTGTCTGGATTGAGCTTCAGTTTATTGGCCCTCATCCAGCCCATTACCTTGGCCAGGCACCGGTTCAGCACAGCCACTGCCTCACCTGGATTAGTGGAAAATGAGAGGTAGAGCTGGGCATCATCAGCGTACTGATGATTCCGTAGCCCACACCTCCTGATGACCTCTCCCAGCGTTTTCATATAGATGTTAAACAGCAAGGGGGACAAAATGGAGCCCTGTGGTACTCCATGGCATAGCTGCCATGGTGCAGAGCCATAGTCCCCCAGCACTACCTTCTGGAATCGGCCGTTGAGATAGGAGTGGAACCACTGCAAAGCAGTGCCTCCGACCCCCAATCCCGCTAGCCTATCCAGAAGGATACCATGGTCGATGGTATCAAAAGCCGCTGAGAGGTTCAGAAGAACCAACAGGGACACACCCCCCCTGTCCTTCTCCCTGCACAGGTCATCGTACAGGGCGACCAAGGCAGATTCAGTACTGCACCCGGGTCTGAAGCTGGACTGAAATGGGTCCAGATAATCAGTTTCATCCAAGAGTGCTTGGAGTTGTCCCACCACCACCCGCTCCAACACCTTGCCCAGAAATGGGATGTTGTCCACTGGTCTATAGTTAGTGGCCATCTCTGGATCCAGTGATGCTTTCTTCAGGACCGGTCGGACTACCGCCTCCTTTAAAGGGGCAGGCACCCGACCCTCCCTCAGAGAAGCGTTAACCACTTCCAAG
>NW_025335781.1:0-30609 GCF_004798865.1 Varanus komodoensis
GGTTAATGTGTTCAGAACAAGCCATACTCTTAAACCATAATTTGAAAATGTTTCTAAGAGTCTCATCTATTCCAACCCTGGTAACCATGATTTCCCAGTTCACTACAGTTAACTAAAGACTTTCTGGCGACACAAGGACAGAGCATTCAGACAAAATCCCCATACATTTCTTAGCTAACTAAGTTGATGCATCATCATCCAAACATGGTATTTGAATCTGACATCTGCAAGTAAGTACCACTTATCTCTTTGTCTTCTTTGTCATTAACTGTTTTGGATGTTTTCTTTTTCCAATACGATACAAACCTTTCCCATATCCTGTCCCCTATGCTTATTCCCTACTCTTTAGTTTCTCTCCTCTGTTCTTCATATCACCCTGTAATTAAAGAGCTTATTTAGGCATGTCACAACAAGGGAGGGTGAATATTCATACAACAAAAAGCACCACTTTTGTTTTTGTTTACTTAACTTTTCTGCCCTGATAAAAATATTTTGCACCTTCACAGTGTAAAGTATCTTGTGCACATCAAATGGTAACAATGACAATTAAATCTATTGCAACTCTAGGCAACAAAATGTGGAAAAGTCAAAGGGGATAAAATATTTCTGCAAACTATAGCATACAAAGATAGATCTATATCAATAAATGGAAGGATAGGATAATTACTACATATTTTAAGGACGATATTTGACAAGTGTAAACTCACACATGTAAAAGTGGTTGGCAGTACAATCATATGCACCCTTACACGGAAGTTAATTCCACTGTATTCAATGCTGCTTACTCTCTAGTATTTAGGATTTTTCTCTTTTACTTAGGCATGTATATTCTGCTGTTCTGCTCCAACTGTAGAGCTCACTAAAATACACTATTAAAAATTATAAATCCAAGACTGAAGCCTGAGAAATCCATCAACAGTTTATTTCCTAATTAGCTATTATATCAGTTTTATTTACTTCCTTTGATATGAGAATGCAACTGTCCACGCCCAATTGTAATCTTGGCTGCTCTCCAGGGGATTTCCTGCAACAAACATTTCCACATATTTGTATCCATGTGAGGCTCAGAAAAGGAGTGAGACACTGAAGTACACCCTTCAGAATATCTGAAACCATGGCCTTTGTTTTAACACAAATCACTAGTGGGTGTCCATGTGAGTCAAGTTGCTGAAGACTGAAAAGTATTTCCTATCTGAATGTAAGTTGCATTTTAAGAAAACTGAGGAAGCAGTCAGCTGGATTTGTAAGACTCAACACATAAAAACATATTTAGTCAAAGGATTTTAAAGAAAGTATGTATTTCATTGATTTTGCTTGCGTTTCATTGTTATGCAAGGCTCTTACACAAATAACAACAGGTGCAGGGGCGTGTTTATTGCTAGAACAACAAAATGTGAAGATGGGAGGTTGGCTCTCTCCTACTCTGCTACTCGAAACTTTATTAAATAAAACAGCATGGTGTTTACTGGACCTAGTGGGATTGAAGGATCTAGCTTGGCTGTTCAAGTCACATGTGCCCTTTGGGTACCATGCCTGAGCCTAAAAGCCTGTATTGTAGCAACAGTTCAAGCTTTATGCAATGTGAGCATAGTCATGTCCAGCTGCTGCTGAGATCAGCTGGCTGGTCCTTGTTCTGCTGCTTGACCCACCAGCAAAGTACATGTGACTCCCACCTGCATGAGCTTCTCCTGTCCATTGGCTACTAGGATCAGTCACATCTAACAGGACCGTATGCCTAATTCTTTTGCACCATACTGACCTACCTGTGAGACATTTGACACAGTACACTGAAGATCAGAGTAAAATTTTACAAATTGCAACTTAAAGCATACACTTTACTGGCGGTAATATAATACAAAGCGACAAGGGCCGATAAAAAGCAACACAATCTCTCACTCTAAGAGCAGATGCTTTGTACAAAGATGGCCCCAAGTTCAACCTTTGGTACTTCTCAACTAGATCAGAAGGCTAGAAGTTCATGCTCTCTGGCCTTACAATCTAAAGAGTTTAGAGAAACTGGTCAAAGGTGAATCAAGGATATTAGTATGGAGTAAAGCAATGCTGTGTGTATTCCTGGCATTAAAACCTGGAATGTTTGCACAGCTTCAGTCTACAGCCTCAGTAGCATGCATTGTGAAAATCTTAGCAACACAGACAATACTTTCAGATTACAAGTAGCCATTATTATCATACTGCTTATTTACCTTGAAGACAAAACCTAACTGCAAGTTCCTTTTCCTTCCACAGGGAACTTTTATGACTGATTTTAAATCTGCAGGTATTCTAGCAAATGTATTGTTGTTAATCTTTCTCTAAGATCAGTGCTTAAGTATATGGAGCATTATGTAACAATTTAGTCACATACAAAAAAGTGTAGCATACTATATACTGAAGTGTCTATTTTTGTGGTCCACAGATTTATATGACCCTTCTAACCAATAGTGAAGTGTCAGCAGTAGTCATAACAATGACTGGTCTAAATAAACAAAGCTGCATTTTCTGCAGATTTTGCAATTATCCACTGTGACTAAACACAGATTTGAATTCTATCACACCATACAATAAGTAAAGGGATTATTTTCCTTAAAATGGCATAAGAGATGCAGCAACCGGAAATAATAACCATCTGTTCTAAGGAACTCAAGCCTTGAAGAGATATTAATTTTAAATGTGTATTTTCTAGTTTACAGCTCAGGTGTTAAGTGTTAGAACCAGGGCTTTTTTTGTCATAGAACGCACCAGAACAGCGTTCCGGCACCTTTTTTTCAATGGATTTTACGAAGTGATTTTGGCATAGCAGATCAGCAGCAAACATCATTAACATAGTGCCTGCAGGCTGCTATTGCATCTGCTATCTGATCATGAGAGATAGCTGCTCCTGATGCTGCTCCCCTGCTCGGCTTGGGATTGGTGTGTGTGCTTACTGCTGGCGGCAACGTGCGTTCCGGCACCGGGTTTTTTTTTTACAAAAAAAGCACTGGTTAGAACTATGAGGAAAGTGGAAGCTGAACAAGAATTGCTGTAAACCATAAACCACACCCTTATTCCCACTTAGTTTTAGTAAAATTATGCCTTCTATAAATAGCTTAAATGGGTTGGCAAAAAAAAAAGGTAAGGAGGGTGGCCCCCCTCAGCCTCCACTCTAATTTGAATGAACACTGGATATTATTATTTATTAATACACGACATTATTTTTGCATTCAATTCATTCTTCATTAAGCATGCTGTACAATCTTCTTTATGGAAAGTTTGTGAAGAAAATTTGAATACAGAAGTGAAGAGCACTGTTCCCCGATTTGCTGTCCTGTTAGAATAAATCTCCAATGATTCATGGCTAGCAGGGCCTTTGATGAGGGGAGATGAAGTTCAACACGCATGTAGATTTTCCCCAGCAGATTGGGGAAAGCTGCTATAGAGAAACAAGACTACTTAAAAACCTCTACACTGTTCAGTACCACTATACATGTAACCTTAGTTCATCTTCAATCATTCAGCCTTAGCCATAAAGAGTTATCCTTGTTAATTATTAACTTCTAATAGTTATCTTCTCCATTTAGTTTTTGTTTATGTCAGAAAGTATTTCAAATCAGTCACATACTATCTGGCAGGGAGTTCTATAAACCTAAAAGATGAGCTGCGTAATGTATTAACACAGAGATCTGCTTTGTAAGATCCATTCATAATAGCAAGCTGTTCTACCAGTCAAAGGTCCTCGTCCCTACAAAATGAAGTCATCCACATGATCTGCATATTGTATCAGGTATTATGAGTGCTGTTAGAACCATTGCCCAGTCTATAGTAACCAATATGCAAGACATTCAGGGCCAGTTTAGATGACAAAATAAACTTGTGTTAACCTCTGTTTTGATATCCTGATTTGTCTTAGGTAACTTGGAGTTAAAGTAACCCACAGTTGTCAAGAGTTCACAGGAAAGAGAAACTGCTTTAGTCAAAGGGGAAGCTTTCATCCTATCTCACAACAAAGGGAAAGTGAATGTACAAGCCTGAGGGTTGTCACAGCTCATTTGTGATCATTTAAACCTGCACCAGGCAATCTTCTGCCCCAAAGAGCCACATGTTGGGCTGGATAGGTACCCAGGGGCCACAAGCCAATGAATGTGGCCACAGCAAGGCCTGGGTGCGTACTCTTATGCACATGATCCTGGCTTTCAAGTACTCTCCCTGCCACAAGGGCCAACACCACCCTCGTGCCAACCTGTGATCCAAACAAATGTTTAGATGATTAGCCTGATCCAAGCTTGGGTTTCATGATGTATGTTGAGGAGTGACCATAGCTCAGTGGCTGAGAACGTGCCAAACATGCATACAATCCCACATTCATTTCCTGGCACCTTCAGTTAAAAGGATCGGGTGAGGAGAAAGGCTCCAGACTGAAAACCGGCCAGCTAGAGTAGGCAATACTAGATGTACAAATAGTTTCACCTACTAGAAGGAAGTTTCCTACATTCCACTAAGCTAACATTGGAATCCTAAAAAATATGTTTCCCATTTCAAAATGTGTTAAAGAAATATATAATTTTTCAAAATGTTAAGTAATAGCAAGTATTAATACATTGTTAAGCAGTCCACTTAAGCAGTGCACAATAGTATAGCTGCAGACAACACAAAAACCTAATTAAGATGTATTCATTGAATTTATTACTTGGATGTATATGTCACTTCCCACAGCAAATACATAGTCTTAAAGCAACTTATACAAATACAGAAATCAAAAATTAACTGCCAAATAAATCCACAGAAATCATCAAGAAGGACCCAAGCCCTTTCCATGCATTAACTGCACATAGACTGAATGTGCAGGCACCTCAATGTTTCTGTCTGTACCTTTGAAAGACCAACCTGCAATATAACATGCGTGTGTGTGGGGGGGGGGGGGAGAGACGCAACAAGAGCCTCCTTTTTCAGGGTTTTCACATGGGGCCCCATGCACAATTCTAGATGTGGATGTACAGTGCACACATGCCATTTGCATGTGTATGGGAGGGGGAACAACTGCACACTACCTGCACGTTGTAAGTTGGTTAATTCCCTTCTGCCTCACAAAAAACAACCTAAGCTGCACTTTTTCACCCTGGTATAGCATAATCACTGTGTATTTACTACCAAATGATAAGGATAATCTTTTCAGAACAGAGGAACCAAGTTTAATACAATGGTTATCTCTAACCACCACTACTTGGAATAGCTATGCTTACAATTTTCTTGGCAGAATGGATAAGTTTTGATCCTTGACTGAAATTTACGCATGTATTTGTTTAGTTCATACCTCTATAATGAAGGGCCCTCCAGGTGTTTTTGACTACAACTCCCATCAGCCTCGGCCATCATAAGCAACAAACAGTAGTTCCTGGATTATTTAACTGCTCCCTCTTGTAGTGGGAGCAATTGGGCCATTAAAAACAGTTTTTCAGATTTTTTTACATGAAGAGAATTTCTGTATCACTGTTTCATTCATGTAATACTTTCTGAGGTCCAAAAAAAGCACATCTCAATTCTGCCTGAAAACTGTTATTCTCTAATAAATACATTTATGTGTAATTTTGCTCTGTTAACTTGAGGTGTTCAATGGTTAACAGTCTCAGCCAGCCATTCTAGCCACAAGAGCTCCACTCAGCATAAGCACTGACCCAGGAATGGAGGGGAAAGGCGGGGGGACTCCTTGTAAATGTAACTGAAGTTCCAACTGCATATAGTGCACCATTGAAGAAATTAATCAGATTAACATCTTTTAAATAGAGACGGTACAATGATACTTTAAATAATCATTCTGTAGGATTTACAAGAATTAAAGAACTTAGGCTCCTTATCTAATCCTCCAACTGAAAAATTATAAAGAAAACTAAATAGAGAAACTCTTTTATGGCATAACCAATTGACAATATATTAAGATTAAACATGATGAAAAAGTCCAAATTCACCACTGTATACAAGATCTAGATATCCATCTCAAATGCAGAAGAATATAAATAGATTTTCAGGAATACATACAATGGAATGATCAAGAGATTCTAAGATTTCAAATATCCTAACCTTCAAGATAAGAATCTATTTTATAAGAATAGAAGGTCCAAGACAATGCAATTTTCTTTCACTGTGATTTTTGTGATAAGAATCTACAGAAAAACAAAATTAGTAATGAAGACAAAATAACATGTATGAGTTGTGTAACCTAAAATTCATAGTTAAGGTATGCTGGCTGCTGTCATCCAACATAATCTGAAAGGGACCAAGTTAGGGAAGGCTGATACAAGTAATGCAGGTGATTGTATTGGTGAATTTCAGGGTTGTGGATGTAAGTTTTATAGCAAATACCACTGGGTGGGAGTTGAATCACTGGTCTAGAAGGGTCAAATTAAGATAAGATTAAAAATCCATGGCATAACTTTACTGGTTGTTTTCGAGGTTACTGGCTTTTAAAAAAAAATCATTATTTAAAGCCAGTCCCACCAGTCTATAAACATTTGGTCTGTCTTCATACACACTGCTATAACCCAAGGTAATCCAGCAAACCTCAACAAACAGACAAATGTGAGTTCTTTTAAAGCGAAGAAATTAGGCAGTGCTACCTCTTCACACTTTTATTATCAGCTCTAAAATTTTACTGAACAACTGAAAATGAACTCTAAACTCATATGAAAGTGATTTTGTAACCATTCAGCTGCAGCATGTGAACTCTGGAATGATTACCTGGCTACCTTATTTATTGCTTTTCATTGAGCAGCTTATTGGTGTTTATTACAACACAATCCTATTTGTATCTACTTAAAAGTAAAGAGTGGTGAGAATTTAACTTCATTCAATTTTTTAGAAAATCTTCATGGTATTTGCAGGGATTCTCATAAACAAGGCAATGGAACTTGAGATTTTAAAATTCAAATGTGGGAGAAAACAAAACTAACAGCTATTGGGAAGTAAACCTTACTGAGTTCAATGGGATTTACAGGCAGTTGTATATCAAATGAAGCTCTGCCTTAGTCTATACGGTTTTCTATATTTGTTAATTCTTTGAGCTATTATTTTAAATATTCTAAAATGAAGCTATTTTTAGACCCAGGATTGAAAGGGAATAACAATAAATCCAAATTAATTGATAGCAACATATCAATTAAATATCATTTTACAACGTATCAACATATCTTTACTTTCTCCATCTGAATTGCAGGAATTTTTCTCCTCTAAAAGGTAAGCATCTTCTCTTTATATCCTATGCAAAAATTTTTTATATCATGCTAAAATAAGACAAACAAACAATAAGACTGGATTCCAGTAGTAAATCATGGCTCTTCAGATTTCTTTCTAACTTATTAGGTTTTTTTAAGCATCTAAAATTGTCTAAGTATAAAGTAGGACACAACTTCTACCTGCACTTATTTTTTATTGGTCCAGAGATCCATGGCAGTCCGCATAGGAACTGAGGGGGTGGGTGGGAGCTTCCTGCCACAATACCCGGGGACCCGACCCACTTAGCACTCAGCTATACAAGCTTCCCAACAATAGGTTCTGTGCAGGTGCAAAGTCCATATGTGTGAAGAACAAATATATCACCACACAAGATAAATAGAAAGTAGCATCGAGCGATGTCCTTCAGGAAGGGACTAAAATGTGACAGTATTAAAGAAAGAAATATACTTGGTAATTTTAGCAGAGAAAACTAGAAACTTAACCTTTAATTAATTCAATTTAAGGAAATGCTTAGATGTCATCAGAGACTCCAATAAAGATGAAAATAGATGGAACCGAAGATAAAAAGAAATAGATAGGGTAGATAAATCTGTATGTCAACCATATGATTGTAACACTGAAGACAAAATAATTTTAGCAAATTGGAGAAGACAGCCAAGAGCAGAACTTAATAAAACACAAACTGATAGTGGAAACAAGCAGATAAAATCCATTAGAAGGAATGCTGAAAGAAAGCAGTAAGGATTAAAACAAGTAAGGGCAGTATTGCAAATCTCTCAAGAGTTAAGATTAGATAAAAGAGCAGAGTGAGCAGCCATGCTGAATGCAGTGGAAAGTTTAAGAACAACAGAACAGAGGCTCTATCACCTAGGGAAAAATCATACAGGGAGCAATTCCAGTGATATGTAACAAAAACTGGATTTTCACACATGAAAGAATTAGATGACAAAGGTTGAAGACACACAAATGTTCACAAAAGGTAAATGAAAACCTGGAAAAACTGGATGGTAGCTAGCAAGAATGGAATAATCAAAAATGGCTTCTCAATAATGAATTTGAAGTAATGATACATTAATTTGACTACAACAATATTGGGTTTAATAGTTACAGTAGGATTGTAGTTAGCTGTATGATAGTTTGAAACTGGAAACCAAAATTGGCAAAAACTAAGTTTGTTTCTAGTTGGAAAGCCAGCTAGCCTGCCTTACAATGAAATTACCAGTAAAACAGACAGCTTTCACTATTTGTTTACAGTAAAACTGTGTTTTAGGTAATTATGGAACAAGATGTGGCAGGCCTCAGGCTCATCTGCTTCAAGCCTTTGTGTACCAGGAGCTGTAGAGTGAAAGATTTACTTTCACCTAAGAACAAAGCACAGTTCTGCTTCATGTCTGAACTCAGGATGGCCTGTTCTAACCAAAGCAGGTTAAAGCAAAGGAGGATCAAACTATGACTTCTGGGTATAATCAGTTAATGTAATTTAAACAGATAAAATCATGCTTCCTTGAGATTGCCATAACTTGAAAATTGGGGTATATTCTAATGTGATAATAGAAGGTTTCACTCTTATCTTCTTGTGGAAGAAGGGGAAGAGTATCAGTCCAAAGCTTGCTAAAGTTCAAGTTATAAAAACATTCAAATAAAACACAAAACATCAAGATTGTGTCTTTATCTAGGTGACTCTAGGCCCATCACAGACTCTCAGCTTAACCTACCTCACAGGACTGTTGCTGTGAGGATAAACTGGACTGCAAGAGGGCCGCAGAAGCTATGTTGGGTTCCTCACAAAAAGAGAAAAAGCAGGATATAAATGGAATATAAAAACAACAGCAACTACCACAATTCAAGAAGACCTGAAATGTTTGTAAGAACTAGTTGTGTCTATTGCACTTATTCCAATGTATTAATATTGCACTTAGAAAAAGCATGTATGTATCTTGATGTTTAGCTAGTAGCACAGATGTCATTTCCAATAGACACATCCTGTGCAGGTGTCACAGTCTTGACACATACCTATACCCAGACGCTTGTAGAATCATTAACCCAACTCAGTCTGCACACTTTTATTGACTCCAGTACCAATACTTCCCCCAGTATTTATATAGAATCATATCAGGGAACAAGTACCTAAGCTCTCGCACACATGAAACATAGTTCTATAGAACCTGAATCTCATTGAATTATATGATCAATGAAGTTGCCCAGTTTAAATTATCAGCATGATTATCCTCAAAATGTCAAGAAGGTTCCATATAACATGTTTTTGGTCTTTATCAGTGTTCCTTTTACCAGCATGGAAGAGAAAGACTATCGGATAGACAAGAAACCCAAACTCACCCACTTTGCTAGATGAAGAAGAGACCCACACTCTGGATGAAATTACTAAGAACTAGAACATATATTACTTTTCAAAAGATTTCCTGTTTCTTCCTTCACATTTAAATCAGCATCTGAAGTGTGAATCCCTCTGTGAACAGAAAAAACTATTTTCTTCCACTTGTCTAATCACTGAAGGAACCAATCTTTCACAGGTCTCCACTTCTGACATTATGTTGCTAACATAAGAGGGCCACAAGTGAGCTACTACTTAGGCAGGTTTGCTCTCTGCAGCAATTTCGGCACTATTTCAAAGAAGGCTTCAATGCTATTACAAAACTCAACATCTCCTGCAAAAAGCTAACCCCCATAGAGTTTCAGGCAAGTATGTTTCCTGCTTCTGATAGCTTAGATTTGTTCCATCTTTGCAAACATTCCTAGCAGAACTGCATCATGGGAGGTAAGTGTTCAGAACTCCCATTTTTTAAAAAAATACTGGTCTATTAGCTGTCAAAAGAACAGAGAGAATGCATTCCTCCTTAAATTTAATTTATATAAAGCAGGTAAAGAAATTAAAAGTGTACATCAGTGAATGTTAAAGTGTTCTAGTACAGAAATTACCTGGGTAACTAGCCTCCTCCCAAAACAAGCAATTATATAATCCCTTATCAAAGAGTTGCTGGATGGCCCAAAGGACACAAAACAAGTAGTTCCTGAATAAGTCACAGCCTAAGAACTGCAGGTAGGTGCCAAAGTGACAATCCACTGATTAGGCATTTGCAAAAGTGGCATTCAGAGCAGTTTCTCAAAATTTCCAAATGTGCCTCCAGGTCCAAAAAGTTTGGAGATGCCCATAACAGAGGCTGCATGCATCCTCAGATGTTTTGAATTAAAAACAAACAACAATTCACATTTCAAAATATCACCATTCATTTCTTTTTAAAATTCTGCATATTTATTTATTTTATTATTTATTAAAACATTTTTATGCCGCCCCATTCGCCGAAGCCTCGGGGCGGCTTACAACATAGATAAAACAAGTTAAAATCCATATAAAATAATCTTAATTAAAACTCACATTATAAAATAAGCCGCCCTGGCCAGATAAAATTCAATTGTATTTAGCATTTAAAATGTTGCTTAAATAAAAAGGTCTTAGCCTGGCGCCGAAAAACAAATAACGACGGCGCCAGGCGGACCTCTCTGGGGAGCGCATTCCATAACTTAGGCGCCACCGCTGAGAAAGCCCTTCTCCGAGTAGCCACCCTCCTAATTTCTCTCACGGAGGGCTCCCGGAGAAGGGCCTCTCCCGCCGATCTCAGGGGGCGACTGGGCAAATATGGATGTAAGCGCTCCTTCAGGTAACCAGGACCCAAGCCGTTTAGGGCTTTATAGGTCATTACCAACACCTTGAATTGGGCCCGGACTTCAATGGGGAGCCAGTGAAGCTGACGGAGAACTGGTGTCATGTGAACATAACGTCCAGTCCCCGTCAGCAGCCTGGCAGCTCTATTCTGAACCAATTGAAGTATCCGGACCGTCTTCAAGGGTAGCCCCACGTAGAGCGCGTTACAGAAGTCAAGACGGGAAGTCACCAGCGCATGAGTCACTGTTGCAAGGCAGTCGTACTCCAGGTAGGGGCGCAGCTGATGAATCAGCCGAAGCTGGAGGAAAGCGCTCCTCGCCGCTGTTGTCACCTGAGCTTCAAGTGAAAGCTCCGGGTCGAGGAGCACTCCCAAGCTGCGGACCTTGTCCCTAGGAGGGAGTGCAACCCCATTCAGGACAAGGTTCAGGTCACCTTCTCCGAAGCCCGAACCGCCAACCAACAGGACCTCCGTCTTGTCTGGATTGAGCTTCAGTTTATTGGCCCTCATCCAGCCCATTACCTCGGCCAGGCACCGGTTCAGTACAGCCACTGCCTCACCTGGATTGGTGGAAAACGAGAGGTAGAGCTGGGTATCATCAGCATACTGATGGGTCCGCAGCCCACACCTCCTGATGACCTCTCCCAGCGGTTTCATGTAGATATTGAACAGTAAAGGGGACAAAATGGAACCCTGCGGTACCCCATGGCAAAGCTGCCATGGCGCAGAGCCATAGTCCCCCAACACCACCTTCTGGAATCGGTCGTTGAGATAGGAGCGGAACCACCGCAAAGCGGTGCCTCCGACCCCCAATCCCGCCAGCCTATCCAGAAGGATACCATGGTCGATGGTATCGAAAGCCGCTGAGAGGTCCAGGAGAACCAACAGGGACGCACTCCCCCTGTCCTTCTCCCTGCACAGGTCATCGTACAGGGCGACCAAGGCAGATTCAGTACCGTACCCGGGTCTGAAGCCGGACTGAAATGGGTCCAGATAATCAGTTTCATCCAAGAGTGCTTGGAGTTGTCCCGCCACCACTCGCTCTAACACCTTGCCCAGAAACGGGATGTTGGCCACTGGTCTATAGTTAGCGGCCATCCCTGGATCCAGTGACGCCTTCTTCAGGACCGGTCGGACTACCGCCTCCTTTAAAGGAGCAGGCACCCGACCCTCCCTCAGAGAAGCGTTAACCACTTCCAAGATCCAGGTTCCAATCCCGTGCTTGGAATCCTTTATTAACCAAGACGGGCAAGGGTCCAGAAGGCAAGTGGTAGGACGTACTCGTCCAAGCACCTTGTCCACATCATCGGGCCGCAATAACTGAAATTCATCCAATAATTCTGGACCAGACGGTAGCGTTGGTGTCTCCCTTAAAACCTCTGAATCAATAGTGGAATCCAGCTCGTGACGAATCTGAGCGATTTTCTCCCTAAAATGCTCGGCAAAGTCGTCACAGCGGGCCTTTGAGGGTGGAATCAGCTCTTCCTTTGGCCCTGGGTGAACCAGGCCTTGCACCACTCGAAAGAGCTCCGCCGGACGGCATTGTGAGGAGGCAATGGAAGCGGAGAAGTGTCTCTTTTTCGCCGCCCTCACCGCCACAGCATAGGCCCGATAGTGGGCTCTTAAGTGTGTTCGGTCAGATTCATCACGTGATTTCCTCCACCTACGCTCTAGCCGTCTCCCAACCTGCTTCATTGCCCTCAATTCTGGAGTGTACCAAGGGGAAGAGCGGGCTCTGCCCGATGGGAGAGGACGCTTAGGAGCGATCGTGTCTACAGCCCTGGTCATCTCCCCATTCCACAGTTCAACCAGAGCCTCGACAGGAGCACCCGTCTTGTCAGCCGGAAACTCCCCCAGAGCCTTCAGGAATCCTTCTGGATCCATCCGGCTCCGGGGGCGGACCCACACAATCGGGTCTGCACCCTTGCAGAGGGAGATGTCGCTCTCGAGCACAAACCTCACTAGGAAGTGATCTGACCATGACAGGGGAGTCAAGCATAAATTCCTCACCCTCAGACCACCCTCTTCCTGCCCCGTCGAGAAAACCAGGTCCAGAGTGTGTCCACGTTCATGGGTCGGGCCGGTGACATGTTGAGACAGCCCCATGGCCATCATGGAAGCCATGAAGTCCTGAGCCGCCCCGGTCAAACTAGCCTCGGCATGGATATTGAAGTCCCCCAGGACCAGCATCCTGGGGGTCCTCAACACCAGGTCCGAGACCGTTTCCGTCAGCTCAGGCAGGGAGACTGTTGGGCAGAAGGGTGCACGGTACACCAACAGAATCCCCAATCTGTCTCGGTCGCCCAACACCAAGTAGAGACACTCCAGCCCTGGTCTCGAAGGGACAGGAAGTCCCGTGAGAGTGATGGAGGCCCGGTAAACCAAAGCGACCCCCCCTCCCCTCCCCTCCGGCCGTGAACAGTGCTGGACCATATACCCGGGCGGGCACAATTGAGAGAGGGCAACATCCCCCCCCTCTCCCGCCCAGGTCTCCGTTATACAGGCCAGGTCGGCCCCCTCATCCACAATCAAGTCATGGATGAGGGCAGATTTGTTATTGGCCGACCTGGCATTAAACAACAGCACCGTCAGGCCCGAGGGGCGACTGACAAGACTCCCTGGCACCTTCTGGCTGGGAGCAAAACCAGAAGTAGGGACAGGTGTCAGCCATCTGTCCCTCCTTCTTCTATGCAGACACGTTAAGCCCCCACCGCTATTACGTCCATTGCCCATCACCACACCAATGGCGGCGCCAGTGCGCTCCCCAGGAAACTCAGGCGGCAACATGGCCAGGGACGACTCCATAAAAACAAGTTAAAACACTTTAAAATTATAAAACATTTAAAATTGGCCGTTCAACAGAAGGGACTGCCACAACAAAAGAGCAAGTCCCCTGGCCAGCCTAGCCCCCCCCCGAACAGCCCCCCCAAACGGTGGCAAACCGCCCTTTGGCCGACGCCCTTTCGCCGCCGGCCCCGGCCGCTGCTGGTGCTTTGTAGCCGCGGGCCGCCCGACGCCCCACCCCGTCCGGGCACGCCTGCCACGTGTGCAGGGGCGTGGCAGGGCAGTCAGGTAGCGGCGGAGTCGGCGGCGCGGCGCGGTCTTCGCGCGGTCTTCGGGCGCGTGCGCGGCGCGGTCTTTGGGCGCGGTGCGGTTCTCGGGCGCGGGCGCGGTCTCCTGCCAGGTGTTGTTCCTCCAATTTCAATATCTGAAATTGCTTTGCAAACATCACCCATTTACTACCATAAATTTTAATCTTCTTCTAAATCTGCTTTCCTACCTATCCACTGTTAGAAAATGCTACATATACTAGGTTAAAGACAATACAAAGTTTCCTAACAGAATGCATGATAATTATTGGACCTTTTTGAGGCTATTAGTGCCTATAGCTAATTTAAATAAGAAACATTAGTTGTGATGTTAAAAAAACCTATGGGGAGTTTTTAAAACTTCCCCATAAACTGTAATAACAAATAAATACCTACTGCTCCACTGTATACCACTGTACTAAACTGTTTTATTTCAATCAAGAACCACAGAAAATGGGCACAGAAGCATGGAACAAATCTGAAACAGACCCATATATTTAGTACAAAACAAAGCATTGTACTTAGAAGAATGACCAAAAGTCAGACTGTAACTTGAAAAGCTTCCAACACAAGTTCAACATTTAAAACTAATGGATCTGAACTTTCTATGCCAGAAGAGTCTTCCCCCCTCCATAAAATTCAAATCTGATCATGACAGCCCTATACAACGTGTGCCAAATAAATTTTCCTATTTACTTTTAAAACATCAATGCCTATTTCACGATTTTGAAAACTAAGAGCTTATCAAAATGCTTTGGACACACTCATAACCACTGGATAGATACTTGAAACATGCAATTTTTTAAGCACAAATATTACCCATTACGTAGTATTAATGGTCACGTTCACGTGAAACAGCAAGCTAGGACAGCAAAGTCAGGTTGCTTACCTGTAACTTTCATTTTTTGAGTGGCCATCTGTGCATTCACAAATATGGACTTTGCGCGTCCACAAAGCCTACTGTGGAGAAGCGTCTACAGCTAAGCATTCATTTTGGGTGGAAGCCCCTCCCTTCCTGTTCCCAGGAAGCATAGGGAGAGGCTCCCACCCATCCCTTCAGTTCCTCTGGAGGCTGTCATGGATCTCCGAACTGAAGTAAAGGAGAAAGGACCCCAATCCAGTCTGGCCCTGAGCATCCATGGAGACTTACGGAGGCAACCATTGGAGGGACAGCAAATGGAGCCAGAGGGTGAATTGCATGAATGTAGAGGTGCAGATTTCTGACTTATCAAGAATGAGTAAGTATGCTGGTGGTTATTGCCTGTTCGTTTCCACTTGGCTTTTCCTGCATGCTAACAACAATCACTGATTTACTATTCTGGCTTCCTAGGAAAGCAACAAGCTAGGGATCCTTGTTTTACTGCAACACTAAACAAGCCAGAGATTTTGGTTTTGTTTAGCTTCTACCACAAGCAGGTGAAAGCACTGGTTTAGCCAATGCTACAGGCAAGAGGAACAACACAGCCACAGGAGAGTGAGTGCTCGTTTTTGATAAACCAGAATTCTGCCTTATCATTATACCTGAACCAGCCCACTGACTTGTTTCATATGTAACACACATGTCTGGGTTGTTTAACCTAGGAATTGATATGGCCAAGTGGGAACAAGCAAGCATTCTGCCTCTTGCAAATGCACTGCTTTCAATCGACAACCCATTAACACCCTGTTCCTGGGTTATTAGTATGACATCTGAACCCAGGAACTCTGGGCTGATTAAAAGCTAAATAACCCAGAATTAACCCAACAATTATCCAAGGTTTGCTGTTACACGAACTGTGAATTGGTATCATCATAACAACCCTAGAATGGGACATTCCTGAATTTAGGAGTGAAAGCAGAAGTAAACATGCAGAAAGCAGCATACTCACTCCTGCTTATCCACAACAATTCCTGAATTAAACAATCCAGTAATTGCCATCACTCATGAACTGGAAGATTGATTCAATGACCTCATTCACACTTAATGTCAATCCATTAACCATGGTTAACACATGGATTGTTGCTCTACCCAGGATTTGTCCAGCAGCAATCTCAAAACTTGGATTGGTACTTATCTCCTCTGCCCACTTCTTCCCTCTATCCCAAGATGCTTTGCAATGCTGTAAAACTAGCATGTAGAATGGCTGGTTCCTTTCCTTTTCTGTCCTTTTCCATTCTTGCCCATCACCTCTATAGCCCAACAAACCAATCCATGAACAGCCCATAGTTCTGAATTAACAAGTAATGTCCTTCAGTCATTCAACCCACATAGTTAAAACAAGTCAGGCAAATTAGTATTAATATTAATGGTATTACTAATATGAAGATGCTTAATAGAAACAAAATAAAAACAAAAAATTACTTGCAGAGCTTCTTCAGCAGCTTGCCCCCTCTTTAAACCTCTTCCAGAAGTCCAACAATCCAGAGCTCACAAACTACAAACTACAACTACAGCCATGGGCTCACTTTCTAGGTTTTTCACAGTTTACGTGATTTCTTAGAGGAGCTGGGTTTGCACTATACAAGAATCATTCAGCACCCTGTGCCATTTCAAAACTGAAAAGGTCAGGCTTGTTTTTAAAAAAATGTTCATGCCTCTTTGAAAAACAATTTAATCGTATTTGTGGATTAAACTTCTGTACAGAGCATTAGATCTTTTAATAGGTTATTAGCTTGATCATTTCAATAGGTATCATTAGTTCAGGTGATTTTATTCACATTTGAGACTTTATTATTTCTGTATTTAGGAAAGTCATTTTTGGCTATACTTTACATACAAGGAGGGAAGGACCTCTTGTTTATGGCAAAATTTCAGGCATTTTAAGGCCCTCAGAATAGCTCTAATTAAGTAATTTTAACTCTGGCTTTGCTTAAAGTTAAGATAGAAGTCAGAAACAGAATGATTCATGTTTATAAATGAACTTCAACCTTATTGGTTAATTCAGCTACTCCCACTCAGAGAAAAATGCAAGGTCTAATGTTCACACCTGCTTTCATAATGCTTTTAGCAACAGTGGGTGGAAGTGTTGTTTGAACTATGTCCATAAATGGGTTAAGCATAAATCTAGATGCCGGTCAAGCCCAGGATGAGATTAGATGCTGACATTGCCATGTTAACATTAGAACTTTTTTCACTTTTTGTTATAAATTATTTGAAGGATGCAAAGACAGCTGTTTCTAACACTGGATTTTTGCCTTATTCTGAGCAGCTATTGTGGCTGAACTTTTATAATGTGAAATGTGTGGAGCTTGCATATCAAGAGAGCTAAAAAAAAAAAGGTCAGGCAGTAACTTTTATGAAAGGAATCGCTCTGTCAAGAACCTTCACACATTCAAAGCAACAGACTCTTTTTGCAAAATGGTCTCTATTGACCAAAGCATTCTCTAGAGCTTGCACAGAGAGGTTCATTGAACCCTGTCTACAGTATTCACTCCTAGAAACTATCCTTATAAGCATACATGGCCTCCCTCCATTTGGAAGGGGTCTTCTGAAAATGGGCAGGCCTCTTCTCTGCACGCCCATCCTCCAACTGGACCATCCTCCTTTGTCAACACTGAGTCATGGGGTCTGAGAAACTCTCCTGCTCCAAATCCCCTCCCACCAACTGTACTCCTTGGTTATTCCCAAAGACTGACTGCCTACCTGGGGAGTCTGGCCTTGAAATTAGTGTCTCCATTTCTTTCATCTCAATGTCTGGGAATGGTCCTCATTTCCCAACCTCCTCCTCCTCCTCCTGGAGACCAGTCAGCAGCCCTTGAGAATGTGTGCTCAAACAGCCATCTTTCTCACTCCCAACATGCTAAGAAATACTGGTGCGTGGGTACCAACAATTGTGTTCTATCTGCATTCTACCTTGTTTCCAGTCAAATTATGACCAAATATGCTTGATTTTTCATTCTTAAATTAGAAAATTCTGTTACACTCTTATTTCTTACAAGATAATAAGCACAGTACTTTTAGTTAAGACGTTTCTTGCTTCTAATTCAGAGCCAGAGTAGTAGAGTGGTGAGAGTGCTGGACTGAGGTACCAGGAGACCTGGGTTCTAGTCCCCACTCAGCCATGAAGCTTTCTGGATAACTTTGGGCCAATCAAAACTCTCAGTCCAACTGCTGGGAGAGAGAAGGGCAGTTGCTCTTTTGCACGCATTCTCAAAGCCTGCTGACTGGGACTTGGGAGGACAAGGGACGAGGCCTCAGAATGGGGGCCAGTCTCAGACATTGAGATGCAACTACTGGAGGTGCTGATCTCAAGGCCAGACTCTGAGAATGACCAAGTTATTGAGAATGGGTTTGGAATAGGGGAGTTTCTTAAATACAGGCAAAGTGGGAATGGCTCTCAACCCCATGACACAGTATCGATAGTGGATGGCAACCCAATTAGAGGATCAGCATCCAAAGAACCGGTATGTTCATTTCCAAAAGGCCTATCCCAAAATAACGAGGCCCAAACATACTCATAAGGAAAATTCCTAGAAGTAAATACTAGATTGGGTTCAACAAACTGCTCTGTGCATGCTCAAAGATTCCTTCTGGGTGTTTGTGCTTCTGGAATATGTTTTGGTCAATAAAGCATGTTTTGCAAGAAAGGTCTGTGGCTTTGAATGTGTGAAAGGAGGAACTCTGGTTTGCAACACCAACCTACATCATAGAATTATTGCTGATTGGGATAAATGGAGCTTGAGTGACCTTAAGTGTCTCACAAGAAGAAGAAAGGTAGGATATAAATACAATATAAAGATAATGATAATAGTTTTAATTTTAACCCATTTTGAACTTGATCAGTGCCATTCTGTGAACTGTAAGAAATAAATTTAAGGTTTGTTCTGATATAGTTCTAGTATGGCACTTTTTAATTCTATCCTTCCTCAAAGCAGCTCAGGACAGCCTTCATGGTTCGGACTACCCATCTCCAATTTTATCCTCACAATAAGCCTGTGTGAAAGGTTAGAGAGACAGTGAAATTTTGAAAGCAGTTCCATTCAAACCTAGTCTAACTTATTAACCACTGTGTTGCAGTAGGAAAGGGAAGGAGGCAATGCATGAGTTCAAGACTTGTTGCATTAAATTATACCCGATCCTAGCCTTCCCTGAACCATTTCTGAGCGAATGCACACATGAAAAGGCTGTGCTGATGCCAGTGTCTTTTACTGACTAGAATTCTCCTCCCTCATTTGCAATGCAATAATATGGTCCAACATACTTTTGCAAGTGTGGGAACTCAGCCTGGTTGCAACTATCCTTAACCTGAACCCAAATCAGCCTGGGGCTCCTAAGCATGGAGATCCTGCTTATGGCAACAACTCTGTCTGTCTGAAACTCTAGCCATCATTCCCCTCGAACTGTGTCTCATATTGTGAACCTGGATGTCTAAATGCTTTATATCACTAACCTGGCCTCACTAATAGTTAAGTCAATACCTAGCACTCTGAAGCTGGCTTCTGAGCAGCTTCTTAATCTCATTGTATGGTATTAGCTCTTGAGTTAACTCATATATAGTTATGATACCCTAGTGTTGCAACTTCTGAAGCTTGGTCTCTGTCGGCTGATGTTCCCATTCAATAAAGCTAAATCAGTGTCTCTGCCATCACCTCCTACAGTGAAGCACCTGGACCTTCCAGCAGCCACATCCAAACGGGTCACATTCAAGCCATTTAATAGTCACAGCCATAAGGACTAGAAACTTTTTCCTTTTATATTACAAGTGTAGATCCTCAGGAAGCTAAATGCACATAGTTCTAGACATATTCTCATACCGCTCGCTTCTCATAAAATAAGTAATATTTAAAGGAATTTCTTACTAGCATAGTAGCACCCTTATGAAGTGTAGCTCAGAAATTGTCTTCCACACTGGAATGGGTCATACATGAAATAAGTAACCAAGCACTTTCAAAGAATATGTTGTAGGAAAAGGAGTTGGGGTGATTCTTATAAATAGCTAGGTGGTTCCATCCTGGAGTAGACAACCTAACTCAATCTAGTTCTGCCTGAGAAATATTTTTTGAGTCATAATTAAAATCAGTACTGCATCAATAGTACGGACAGCAGACGGGCGGCGGCCACCGCGGGACTGGGACCGGAGGACGCTGCTGGCCTGCGGGCCCTCCATCGTCGCCGGCAAGTTCTCCACGGGCCCCACCCTTGCCCTCCTCCCCCGCCGGTGTGGGTGGCAGCTGCGCCGGTTTGGGGCAGGGCGCAGGGAGGGGCCGCCAGCTGAACTCACCGGCCTAAGGGCGTCATCGCTGTTTGGAGTAGTGCGGGGCTGGGCTGGCCAGGAACTCTGGGCGTGTGTATGTGTGTTTTGTGATGGGAGGGTTGGTGGGGTTTTAATCGTATTTTAATTGTATTTTTTGGATTGGTTTTAATGGCTTCACTCTTGGCTGCTACTATGGGGTTGCCTGGGGAAAGCGTGGGCGTCACCATTGGAGTGGTATTGGGCAATGGTCGGTATGGCGTTGGGGGTTTAACAGGTCGGCATAGAAGAAGGAGAGACAGATGGTTGACACCTGTTTCCCCTTCTGGTTATTCTCCCAACCAGAAGGTTCCAGGCAAGCTTATCAACTGCCCCTTGGGCCTGACAGTGCTGCTGCTGAATGCCATGTCGGTCCATAACAAAACATCCCTCATCCACGATTTAACTGTGGATGAGGGGGGCAACCTGGCTTACATTACAGAGACCTGGGCAGGAGAGGGGGCGGGGTGTGTGTGTGTGTGTGTGTGTGTGTGTCCCAACTGTGCCCGCCCAGGTATCTGGCCCAGCACCAGTCATGTCCGGAGGGGAGGGGGGGTTGCTTCAATTTATCAAGCTTCTATTTCCCTTGCGGGGCTTCCTGTCCTCTCGAGGCCAGGTCTAGAGTGCTTATATCTGGTGTTGGAGACAGAGACAGATTGGGGATTCTGCTGGTGTACCGTGCACCCTTCTGCCAATCAGACTCCCTGCCTGAGCTGATGGAGATCGTCTCAGACATGGTGTTGAGGACCCTCAGGATGTTGGTCCTGGGGGACTTCTATCTCCATGCTGAGAATGTTCTGACCGGGGCGGCTCAGGACTTCATGGCCTCCATGATGGCCATAGGACTGTCTCAACATGTCATAGGCCCAACCCATGAATGTGGACACACACTGGACCTAGTTTTCTCAACGGGGCAGGAAGAGGGTGATCTGAGGGTGAGGAATTTGTGTCTGACTCCCTTGTCATGGTCAGATCACTTCCTCATGAGGTTCGAGCTCAACGCCGGCCTTTCCCTCTGTAAGGGTGTAGACCCTATTGTGTTGGTCCACCCTCGGAGCCGGATGGATCCGGATGGATTCCTGAAGGCTCTGGGGGATTTTCCGGTTGATAAAGCTGGTGCTCCTGTTGATGCTCTGGTTGAACTGTGGAATGGGGAAATGACCAGAGCTATTAACACGATCGCTCCTAAGCGTCCTCTCGTGCCCGGCAGAGCCCGTTCATCCCCATGGTACACATCTGAATTACAGGCGATGAAGCGGATTGGAAGATGTCTAGAGCGTAGGTGGAGGAAATCACGGGATGAATCTGACCGAACACGTCTACGAGCTCATTATCAAGCCTATGCTGTGGCGGTGAGGGCGGCGAAGAAGAAATTCTTCTCTACTTCCATTGCCTCCTCACAGTGCTGTGAGGAGTGGTATATGGGCTGATACACCCTGGCCCTAAGAAAGATCCTGTACCACCTTCAATGGCCCGCTGGGACAACTTTGCCCAGCACTTTAAGGAGAAAATCGCTCAGATTCGTCACGAGCTGGACTCCACAAGTGATTCAGATCCTTTAGGGGAGATGCCAATGACTCCGTCTGGTCAGGTATTATTAGATGAATTTCAGTTATTACGACCTGATGATGTGGACAAGGTGCTTGGACAAGTACGTCCTACCACCTGCTTACTTGACCCTTGCCCGTCGTGGCTGCTGACCAAAGCCAAACACGGGATTGGTGCCTGGGTCCTGGAGGTTATTAACGCCTCTCTTTAAAGGAGGCGGTAATCAGGCCTGTCCTAAAGAAAGCGTCCCTGGATCCAGAGATGGCTGCCAATTGTAGGCTGGTGGCCAACATCCCTTTTCTGGGCAAGGTGTTGGAACAGGTGGTGGCGGGAAAATTCCAAGCACTCTTGGATGAAAGTGATTATCCGGACCCATTTCAGTCCGGCTTCAAACACGGGTTTGGTACTGAATCTGCCTTGGTCGACCTGTGCAGGGAGAGAGACAGGGGGAGTGCATCCCTGTTGGTCCTCCTGGACCTCTCAGCGGCTTTCGATACCATTGACCATGGTATCCTTCTGGATAGGCTGGCAGGATTGGGAGTAGAGACACTGCTTGGCAGTGGTTCCGCTCCTACCTCGATGGCCGATATCAGAAGGTGGTGCTGGGGGATTTTGGCTCTGCGCCATGGCACTTATGCCATGGAGTACCACAGGGTTCCATCTTGTCCCCCTTGCTATTTAATATCTACATGAAACCACTGGGAGAGGCCATCAGGTGGTTTGGGCTGTGGAATCATCAGTATGCTGATGACACCCAGCTCTACCTCTCTTTTTCAAACAATCCAGGTGAGGCAGTGGTTGTACTGAATCGGTGCCTGGCCGAGGTAATGGGCTGCATAAGGGCCAATAAAATGAAACTTAATTCAGGCAAGATGGAAGTACTGTTGGTGGATCGAGCTCCTGGGTAGGTGGCCTGGACCTTGCCCTGCATGGGGATGCACTACCTCTAAAGGACAGGGTCTGCAGCTTGGGAGTGCTCCTCGATCCGGAGCTGTCCTTGGAAGCTCAAGTGACTGCGGTGGCGAGGAGCACTTTCCTTCAGCTTCGGCTAATCTATCAGCTGCGCCCCTACCTGGAAGACTGCCTAGCGACAGTGACACATGCATTGGTTACTTCCTGGTTGGATTTTGTAACGCACTCCCAAAGACAGTCTGGATACTTCAGATGGTGCAAAACAGAGCAGCCAGATTGCTGACGGAGACTGGGCATTATTCTCACATAACCCCAGTCATCTACCAGCAACACTGGCTTCCCATTGAAGTTCAGGCTCAATTCAAGGTGCTGGTTATTACCTATAAAGCCCTTAACGGCTTGGGACCTGGATACTTGAAGGAACACCTTCTTCCATATTTACCTTCTGTTCCTTGAGGTCGGCAGCAGAGGCTCTCCTCTGGGAACCCTCTGTGAAAGATATTAGGAGGCAAAGTACCCGGAGGAGGGCTTTCTCTGCAGTGGCGCCCCATCTATGCAATGCGCTCCCCAGAGAGGTGCACCTGGCGCCATCATTATTTGTTTTTCGGCACCAGGTTCAGACCTTTTTATTCCAGCGATATTTTAATAAGGTTTAATATTGTCTTTTCTATGTTTTTAACTGCAGTCAGTGTGGGTCGGGAATTTATTTATGTTATTTATGTTATATTTTATATTGTAAGCCATCCTGAGGCTTTTTTGTGAATAGGACGGCATATAATATCTATTAAATAAATAAATAGGTTAATCTTAGCTGCAGGGGCTTGTTTCCCACTCTTCCGTCACAGAGAGCACAGAGCTCCAATTGCCCTTAGATTGGTGAAATGGTAAGCAGCACATTCTGGACCCATCCATTGTCAGGGCATGAAGTTCTGCTCGTCTGGGTGTGTGTGTGTGTGTGTGTGTGTGTGTGTGTGTGTGTGTGTGCATATTAATACCATTTATTGTATGATACCCTGAGGATCATCCAGTTGAAGGGTAAGGTGTAAATAAAAATAATAAACCTACCCGATTCCTTCTTGCTTGCCTTTCCACCATCTCTGCTTTTCTTCAAAACTGCTTTTAACATTTTAGCAGTTCTTTCTCCTAAAGCAGAAGAGGGGAAATAAGTTTTAAATGACCATCGGTAGAGACAATGCCAGTGCATGCCCTTTTTCCACAGGAGATGCAAAATAAACTTACAATGCAATACTAATTCAAAACATGTTGAGGGTTTGCTTTTATTTTACACAACCATGTTATATTAGTTAAACCAAATACTGAAGCTACGAGGAATGTTTTAATACTAGAAGCAAGCGTCTAGAGGTTTACTGTCTTGTTATAAAGAAAAACAGCACACAACATTCTCCACATTCCACATATAATTAAGGTTATGAGGCTAAACCTGGATAAGTTACCATTAGGCACTTTGGCACAAGTGTGTCTGGTTTCTGATCAGAGTTCATGGGGGAGGGGGGAATAAGTTACACTGCCACAGTACCTACCATAAATTGAAGGAAGTCTGATTGAGGCTGTGCAAAAAGAAAGTGCCTCCAAGTGTTTTTGATCTCCTATCTAAAAATAGGTGTAAAATGAAACCTTTATTAGGAAGGCCATTTTAAACAATTTAATGTTCCATCAAAGATGTTATTTTAAAAAGCAACTTACTCAAAAATACTTCTCTGAAGGCTTTCTCCTTCCTTATCATTTTATTCCAGATTCTTACTAAAGTCTGTGTGTAAGTATACTTTTTAAATAAAAGGCCTGGCACCTGTTCAATTTTGAAGTAGCAGGGCTGCCTGGCAGGTTGGAAAGAGGCAAAGATAAAGTGAATATATGCTTTTGTAATCTTAAAAACAGTAATCTCTAAGCCTGTGGTATTGCACAGTTCTAGTGAGCACTGTTTTTCCATAGCTTTTGCAAATTTTGCCTTGCTAACCTCATTGTCTTTCCCTCAGTCCTTCCTCAATTAAAATGTTTCAGCTTTCACTTGGTATCAATTGTCAGGTCTGAAGTGTTCACATTTTTCTGACCTGAAAGCTTTTAATAAGGTCCATATTAAATCTTTCAATCTTTAGACTTTGGATTGAATGAACAGACATCAAAATTGCAAATGCTTATCGCCTTTCAAAAAGTACAAAAACTTGGAAGATAATGAAAATGTCAATAAATTTATTCAATCTTTCATTCTTAATTATGTGCAATAAAAGAGGCGCCTTATCTGCACAAAACACTTGTGAGAACATTCACAGACAATTCACCCTTATATTTATATCCTGTAAAAAGAAAAAGTAATATGTATGACTGACATAGTCCAAAACTTGCACATTGGGGATATCATACTGCTTCTGGGAGATTACTGGACTCTTGACTTTCCACTAAGTCAGAATCTATTCTAACCTTCTGGTGTTGTCTTAAGCAAGCCTTGAAATGAAGCTCCTTGCATTTTCTCTTCTTGAGGAGACATGAACAGCTAAAAGTGGGAACCATCATGAAGAAGGTCCAGTATTCTCTGAATGTGGACTATTCTAATTGGGACCCCCCACAACAAACCAATGGCCATCTCTTTGGGTTATTTTCTCTGCAGGGAGAGTAACATACGAGCACAAGGAGTCTAACAGATGGGAGTGGAATTCACCACCCTGAGACACTGTAAAGGGCAGGATACAAATGCTTTAAAATAAATAAATAAGAGAATACAAGTGTCTAACAGAGCAGTTGTTTGGCTTCTACAGAACATCTGATGAGCCTCTGGATGCTGCAGATTTCAGTCTCGGAGGTTCGAGATCAAGCTCGAAATGCGCAAAGAGAAAAGGTTTGAAAATAATGAGGAGGGAGGAAAGATGGCAAGCCAGTGAACAATAAAGGGGAGAGAGAGGAGACCTCTATCCTTGCTCTCAGGAAGTTCAGCAAGTGAGAGAAGCTCAAGAGGCTCATCTAGCTACAGAAGCTTTTCACTCCTCCTGCCCTATCTGGCTCTTGTTCATAGGGCTTAAGGGGGGGGGGGGGGCTCTGAGACTGGAATCTTCCATCAAGGGGGTATGTTAGAATTATCACCATTCTCACTTTGCCTTTGCTGTCATTGGTTATTTTCCACAATACAACCTACTCACATGTTGCCTCCAAAAGTAGCAAACTGAAGGAGTAAGAAATTTCATCATGATTCAAGAATCAAACAGATGTATATGTTAAACACTACAAAAATTATCTTAGCATTTCTTGGTGCTAAGCATGTTTTCCCCATAGGTGTTTTGACTTAATGTTCTTTAATTAAGGTACCTCTCTTATTTGTACAATTACATGTTTGCAAAACTTGTATTAGTTATATTATAGTTCTAAATTGTAAGAGAAGATGAAACTGTTCCACGTAGTGCAGTGAATATGTTCTCTGGCCAAAGCAGCAGTAGGATTCTTTGAAGTTTTCAGAGTCCCACAGCTGTACAAGGACTGTAAGAGCAGGAGACAGCTGTGATTTACATCTTTAACATTCCAGCCAAAACTACTAGGAAGCATCATTGTTGCTACTTCCTCTTGCAAACACTACATTCTTAATCTCCATTGTTCTCTTTTCCATACTCCTGCACAATATTTTAGACAATATGTTTCTAATTTTAGGAAACCCAAGACCCTTTTAGAAGCTAATTTTAAGTCATTTTTTTGTATTTCCCACAAATGAACTGGGGATCTGAATTCAATACCTACAATAGCCAGAACATATATTGAATTTTAAAAGGAATCCCTTATGTTTCTACCTTGCATTAGCACCACTCACACATATACAGAAAGGCCCTTACATAAATTCAAATTATGCAATATGAGTTTAGACACCACAATATTGTTTTTCAGTGCAGTGGCTTCTTTGCTACTTAAGATTCTCTTCATCTCTCATGATATTTACAGGTTTGTACAAATCCATGAGAGATTATTTCCACAGAATGATTCAGGAATTAGCTGAAGTGTACCTATCCCAGAATTACTCTACAATTTAAAAGATCAATATAAGCAATATTATCCAAAACACTGCATGGGATTTTTGACTTTGTACAAAATCCTGCACAATGTTTTCCAGATTGATTTGACACTCCATTGTGAAACCAGAAGTGGAAGGAACTTGGCAACAGCCTTTACAAGTAAACTGTGGCATGGGGAGGATGGTGGTTTGTGGAAAAGAGTTCATCTGGTGACCTTACAGCTGTAAATAATGCACAAACTGCAAGTGACTGCCCTATAAACATTTTTCCTGTTGACCTTGCCAATGTTCAATTCCAATTTATTTGTTTCAGGCATAATCCATAACTTGTTGGTACAAGATTTTTTTTTAATTGGGGAGAGGGAAGAGGGTAATAGCATGCAATTAGTACAGCAAAGTCATGGGATCACATTCCACAAATCCTGTCAATGCATTTACACAGCACACTGTTAAGCAGTATGGTGACTTCTTATGACTACTCTTAGGTTATGAACCAGCCTGAAAGAAACAGGGGAGATTACAGATGAACAGCAAGTTAAGATACTTTTTTTTTCTTTCAAGGTTACTGATAGGCAGGTGGGAAAAAACAGATACACAGAATAATAAAGAGACATTATGAACATTTAAACCTCCACATATTTTATCTGAAGATTAGCTTACATTTTGACAGGGAGATATGCCTTCCTGCTGCCTGGAAAAGTAGAGCAAGGAGGAGGAAACCAACTGGATGTGGAATTATATATTATATACTATCTCAGCAGGCCTTTAAAATGTGTACACACAGTTTTATTTTCTATCCTTTCCTTTACTATTAATTTACCACAGTCCTAAATTATAGGCATGATGGATGTGCTCTGCTGGTTAGAAACTCTTTGCCAATAAATAGCATCTACAGTAAGGATATTTTGGAACTGAATGGGGCAGTGATTTATCGTGTAGCATGGAAGTATTAACTGATCTACTGTGAGATCAGGATATGTGGTGAATAATTAATTAGCATTCTACACGGTGCACAGACCTGGAAGGTGACTTTGAAGTAGCAGGCAACAGCTTTAGAACAAAGCACTGGAAAAGATGACCAAATAAAGGGAAGGCAAATTTATAACAGAAATGATCCTCTAATTGTCACCGTTTCAAAGTATGTATCATAATAAATGCTTTGTTTTTAACAGACAGGTTTTCTAATGAACATCAAATTAAAAAGTGAAATGGGAATGCACTTACTGAAGGCTGGAATGTTTAAAATTGGCTCTTCTACAAAGACCATTTCTAGGCTTGACTTCTGTGAGAACATTTTTCGATTAAGAAGGCCATACTCCACAAAGGAGTCCAATGTTTTAGAACTACTTTCACTAGCACCGTTTTCAGGAACCGGTTTCAGTTTCAGGAACCATGCCCACTGCAGTATGTCTGGCTTTCAACCCTTCACTCTAGCCCAGTCTTGAAAAGCTGCAGCACCTTGCCAAACATGGAACACAAATTGAGGATGGGGTCCCACATAACATCATTAGAGAAGGACTTTCCTCAAACCATTGAACCCTAACAACTATCAGCACCACCACTACATAACCATATCTGAGGCTTTGTTTATAAATCTGAAAGGGCTATGATCCTCCTCCTAAAAGTTTACAGTGTGCAAGAGGTGAGTATGAAAAGGATGGATCAATATAGAGAATGGCATGTTGATTACAAATGTTGCTTTTAAAACCTTCTTCCAAGAGCTGAATAAATTGGCAGAATCTAGCAACTGTAATCTACGCCCTGGTACCCTCTCGGCTTGATTACTGTAACACTCCAGAAACTGCAATTGGTACAAAATAGAGCAGCATGTCTGCTTACAAAGACTGGCAGATGGGATCTTATATTGCCAGTCCTGTACAACCTTCACTGGCCAGACTGGGCCCACTGCTTGTATTAATCATAAATGACTTAGGATCCAATTATCTGAAGGAATGTCTCCACCCTTATGTACTTACCCATGCTTTAAGATCAGCTTCAGAGGTCCTTCTCCAGGAGCCACTTTAAAGGATGTGAAATGGGTGGCTACTCAGGGAAGGGCCTTTTCAGCAGCAGTGCCTCGCTTGTAATTCTCTCCTCAGATACACCTGGTGCTGACACTGTACCTGGTCTGGCATCAGGCAAAACCTTTCTATTTACTCAGCATTTTAACGTTTAGATGACATTTTATTAAAAACTACAGCCAGGTTTTCAACTTTACTTCTTTGCTTTGCTTTTTGTTAATATTTGTTTTTATTGGGATCCTGTATTTATTAGTTTGCTTAATTATGTTACAAATGCTTTTGTTTAGTTTTACTTATTTACTTTTACTTATTGTTTAATTGGAATGTTTTACTGATTGTCACTTTGTTTTAATATATTATATTATATTATGTTTTGGACTTTATTGAATGTAAAGCATTTAGAGAGACAACATGGCTGAGTGACTGTTTTTAAGTGACTGAGTGACAATTTTTTGAACAAACAAACAAAAAAAATAAGGGTCACTTCGGCCTAGAAAAGAATCTGAAAATCCAGCATGCAGTTCCACCGGTTGAGCCCTGTGGATCTGATCCAATAAGCTGTGCAGAAGGGAAATCAGAGTGCCTGGTCCTGCCTCAGCTAAGCAGGGTCAGGACTGGTTAGAATGCAGATGGAAGACTTGAGCCCTACATGGAGCAAGGGGCTGGATCTGAAGGCCTTTTAGGCTCCTTCCAACTCTATGGTTCAATTATCTATGATCTAAGTAGCTATTACAAGGTCTTTTGAGGAAAAGTCTATCAGGCGAACTAATACTAACAATGTAAACCAGTTCTGCTGCCACAACCAAATGGTCCTTGCAGCCCAGTGTTCTGCTTCCAGAAAGCTCACAAGGAGGGCATGAAGAGACAACTCTCCTTTACTGTCGAACAATTAAGACATTTGGTCCTAGTGTAAAACACTTCAAAATTAGAGTATATCACACCTTCCATTTTGTCGCCCATTCTTTTTGGTATAGAGAGGTCTTGGGGGGGGGGTGTCTTTCTAATTTGCTTGGTGCCATCTTCAACTTATCTATTTTATTGCTCATTACTGAATACAAATCACATATTACATAGTGACAGTTCTAATTCACACTCTTGGAAGATACCACTAATTACTCCTGTCCATTTCTGTATTATTGAACTAGTTTCCAATCCAGAAGGATAGATAGTTATCAAGCTATAATCAGTAGTTGATTGCAAGTTTCCCTATTTGCAAGAGGCTCCCCTCTTCCACTTGAAAGTTTTCAGAAATGCAAAATTACAATTAGTACCTTTTCTTCAAATAAGGCTCTGTTGAAACCATGGTTTGAAAGTAGCACAAAGCACAATTTGCGTGTTAAGATATACACGTAAGACCACAGAACATCCCTGAGCTGCCAGTGTCATTGTTAAAAGGATGTTTTGTGAAAGAGAAAATGAATACCCAGAGAGAGTGAGGCTCCTTTGTTCATATATATTTTAATCTGAACATTTCTGTCTTGTCTATACATGTTTAATGAATATATAAAACTTTCATAATTGATCAAATAAGGTAACAATCTCTTCTAAGTTACCTTACCATAATATATAACCATATATAGTTGCAGTTTCATGAAAGGGAAGGGAAGGGAAGTCATAATAAAAACTAGCAATAATAGCTCAACTGGTCTACCTGCTAAACCAATGTATAGTTTTGTAATACCTATATAAATCCTGTTTTGTAGGTCACTGAAGACAGTTGGAAAAAGTTCTCTTGTGGATGCCCTGATATGGCTTATCAAAGACTAGTATATGGGAAATTAGATTAGGTTCAGAACATTCAGACTCTTCTGCCACACAGGAATTGACCACCCTTTCCATCAATTATATACATGTGTGTGGGAGGGAAGAAGATAAACAGGACTTTCTTTCACTATCCCATCCCCTTTTCAACCATAAGGTGAAATGCAGAGTGTGTGTGTG
>NW_025335781.1:30709-61606 GCF_004798865.1 Varanus komodoensis
CCACTCGAAAAAGCTCCGCCGGACGGCATTGTGAGGAGGCAATGGAAGCGGGAAAAAACCTCTTTTTCGCCGCCCTCACCGCCACAGCATAGGCCCGATAGTGGGCTCTCAAGTGTGTTCGGTCAGATTCATCCCGTGACTTCCTCCACCTATGCTCTAGCCGTCTCCCAACCTGCTTCATCGCCCTCAATTCAGGAGTATACCAAGGGAAAGAGCAGGCTCTGCCCGGTGGGAGAGGATGCTTAGAAGCGATCGGGTCCACAGCCCTGGTCATCTCCCTGTTCCACAGTTCGACCAGAACCTCGACAGGAGCACCCGTCTTGTCAGCCAGAAACTCCCCCAGGGCCTTCAGGAATCCTTCCGGATCCATCCGGCTCCGGGGGCGGACCCACACAATTGGGTCTGCACCCTTGCAGAGGGAGAGGTCACTCTCGAGCACAAACCTCACAGATCAGAAGTGATCTGACCATGACAGGGGAGTTAAACGTAAATTGCTCACCCTCAGATCCCCCTCTTCCTGCCCCGTCGAGAAAACCAGGTCCAGAGTGTGTCCACGTTCATGGGCCGGGCCGATGACATGTTGAGACAGCCCCATGGCCGTCATGGAGGCCATGAAGTCCTGAGCCGCCCCGGTCAGACCAGTCTCGGCATGGAGATTGAAGTCCCCCATGACCAACATCCTGGGGGTCCTCAACACCAGGTCCGAGACAGTCTCCGTCAGCTCAGGCAGGGAGACTGTTGGGCAGAAGGGTGCACGGTACACCAACAGAATCCCCAATCTGTCTCAGTCGTCCAACACCAAGTAGAGGCACTCCAGCCCTGGTCTCGAAGGGACAGGAAGTCCCGTAAGAGAGATGGAGGCTCGGTAAACCAAAGCGACCACCAAATAGGTCCACCAAAACAGATAATCAATATGGTTGGAAGGAAGGCCAGACAAAAGATTTTCCTTGATGTAGACCCACCCTAAACAGTCATCGTCATCCTATTAAAGTTAATAGTTTCATGATATTTAGTGGCATACATATACCTAAAGAACACTGAGTGCATAAATTCCAGATTCTGGACCTATGGAATTCTCCTCCTGCTTGACTACCATGCATGTATATGGCAGCAACTCACTTTTGCTTAAGGCCTGACCATGCTGAACAAGTTGACTGTTTATTAAACTGATTCATCTTAGACACTGGTGTGATTGCTGGATAGTATTTGAACAGGAAAATCAAACCGAGATAGGAATTTTGTTCTGCTTGTTTAATTAGACTCTGGGTCACTGAGTGGCCCATTGGTGACTTCACACAGGCACACATTCAAATGTGGTTTGATGCTAAATGAAACACAGACTATATTTAATATATTAATTTTCAGCATTGCAAGAAAAAGAGGAAGACTTCAAAGCATGAATAGCTTGCTAAAAAAGCAAAGCACAGAATTAATCTCCAGGAGCACAGAATCTGTAGCATTATGATCTCAAATCTTTTCCTTGTTCATTGGAAGTGAAGAAGCAATCCTCATTTCTGTATCATAATGTTCATATGATTTAATGGAAAGATTTATAGGTCTGTTATATGCAAATTATTTAAATACATTTTAACCGACCAATACTCAGAAACTTCATTTTCTTTATTTCAAATCAATTCATGGATCAGTTCTAAATTGCTCCATATAATTATCTACATCTACAATTTCTAAAATAGGACACATTAAATTGAAATTGCTAGTCATGTTTAAGCTATTTTAAAAGCTTGTAGAAACCATAGTACAGACAAGAGAATATTTAACTTGGCCACAAAGTAGTAGTTAAACTGGTTAGACATATTTCAAGAAATTCTTATCGAAAATGCCACCGTTTTCTGAACGTATAATACAAAACTCACATCAGAGAACTAATATACTAATCATCCACTCAGTGAATAAAAATGTTTGAGTTGTAGTAGAACCTTAGTTTCTGCTTGAAGAATGGTGGGGAAAGTTCCATTAGCTTCTTCCAGCTTTTAGATTTGTTACTACAGATTTTAGTTCTATGTATTTCCTGTTTTTCAGTAACTCCAATCTTTTGTTCTTTCAGCTGACAGTGTTTACACAATGTAGATAGTGTTAAGGAGTCAAACATGTGCTTTGTCCATGAGTGATTTTGGACACCAGACCTCAGACATCTTTAAATGGCTAGAATTTTCCCCAGGACAGATTTTCAACAGTTCATTGCACAAGGAAGATCACAGAAATAAAGTTCGAAATATATTTAGGAAGAAAGACATAATTTCTAGGACGGAAGGCAGAACTGTAAATGCTTTTCCATTTGTGGTCAAACACTATTCATTTTCAAACTTAAAAGCATGCTTCCACCCTAGTAGTTGGTGTGGCAACATTTTGAAGAAAGAAAGAAATCAGCAGATTAGAAAGTTACTGCACCAAAAACTGGCCACTAATAACAGACTCGCAAATTAAGGGGGGCTTTCAATGCTGAATATGAAGATCAATTAAATAGCTTAACTTTTCAAATGATCTTGTCAAATAGGCATCTTTTGCTTTACTCAGCACCCACAGCACAGTTTAATCCTTCCTTAAGTCAACTAAACACAAAACACCAAAACCCTACATAAGACTACCCTACAGACTGGCACTTCCTTAAAGGATTATGGCTAGGGAATACATTATATATACCCCAATGAAACATACAATCAGGTTTATGATTAATTCAAGCACAAAACTATAGCCAACCTAAACCTCTTATTTTGGGTCAACAGGATAGCAATGTGATGAAGGATGATTGACAAGAAGCTATATTATTTGCCTAGATGTATTATCTTACAATATATCAAAGCCTAAAGCCTCACCTCATAAGCTCATTAAACAGATAAATTACACTGCTTCCAAAATGTATACTATTTTGAGCTTTAGTAGACTACTAAATAGTAGTAGCATTATGACATGAAGTAATCAATTGGTTAGAAAATATAACAAAAGAAAAATAATTTTAAATGAAGCTCTATTACATTTTTCATAATTTATGGATGGAAATGAAAATTTATCTAATAAAGAGTTGGTGGCGATTGGACCAGCCCTGAATGAAATTGCCCAAAGCTGAAAATATGCTCAAGACCTCTCCTTGGAAAGGTTTCTAAACAGAATTTGGATGGTCGAATTGATGGAGAAATTAACTAATTGGATTCAACTATATTAAGGAGAAATAAAACAAGATAATTTTATGAAAATATGGTATCAGCTTTCACTTTTTTCCTATTTGTATTAAGTGATACAATAAAATGTTGAGCCACACCAAAAACTTTTGGCCACCTCAAAGTAAAGAAGTTACCAGATGCCACACTGATGCATGTGTCATTCAAACCTTCCAGTCACACTGGTCAGGCTGTAGAAGACTGGAGGGCACCATGTTTCTCCACTAAATTAAAATGTCTTTTTTTCAGTTTTCATTTTCTCCATGAAATAAGCCTTTCTCACCATGATTTTCCTAAATATTAGAAAACTGAAGCCTAAATTTTCTTAGCTTTGCTTAAGGCTTGCAATACTATTTTACTATTACCTTGCATACACTTTACATAAGGAAAAAAAATCAAACTATCCACTGACATTTTTACTTATTAAAAAAGAACATTTGAACATTGAAGTTTGGGCTTCCATAAATTCTCAGTTAGAAAAATTCCCATGGCATCTTTAAAAATTAATATAAATAAATGGACTACAGCTTGCTTTGTTAAATACTATACAAAGTTTTGTTCTTGGTTGGCAGATAGTTTACACACAGACACTGGTGATTGAGGTTAATGTAAAGATGGGTAACAGTGGAACAAAGAGTCTATGAAATATAAGGAATATATTTCTTCTGTGACATATATATGCAAACCCAACATGGACTGATGAATTAATCTCCAAAAGTTCATGTTTTCTGTAGATCTCTGAAAGGTGCCATTATATTCTGCAAGTTTTGATAAAACAAACACTTCTCCCCTATAGAATTCCCCATTAGACCCTAGATTTTTAAAATAATCAACTGCAAAGACTGAATTGTTCTTGCATTTAATACATTCATAAATTAATGACAAATGACTTTCTTTTATTAGCTATTACCAGGTTACACAGACAGTTTTTAATTTTAAAATTTAGAAAAATTATGCTTTTGCTAGTTTATCTAGACATTGTGTTTACTGAAAGGAGTGGGACATTTTGCACAGAAGAATGGATTTATTTGAATCCATAAATCTATGCATTTATTTAAATTAATATATATTAAAATGAAAAATATAGCATTCCTTCCTTTCTTCATCCACATTCCCATCACCAGAAATAGAAATGGGCACAGAAGAGAACCTTTTTGTTTTAGAAGACTCACATTCAACTTGTCCCATCCCCCATTTAAAAATATTTAGCTAAGTTTAAAAGCAACTTATTCTACATTCAAGTCTTGAAACTGATTCAGTGTCCACCAGAAAATCCCTAGATCAAGTGTGAGTCTCAAAAAAATGTAAAATTCAGAAAGAATTTTTAGCTACTAAAATAGTAACTTTTACAACGAATCTAATTTAAAGGTCACTTCAGATTCAGAATGGTGAACAAGTCAGCATTTTTCAAAAACAGGAAGGGAAAGAAACCAACAAAAGGAATGACTTGATGAAAAGTTCCAATGGGGCAACTGATCTAACCCAGGGGTCCTCAAACTTTTTAAACAGGGGGTCAGTTCACTATCCCTCAGACTGTTGGGGGGGCAGACTATAGTTTAAAAAAATATGAATGAATTCCTACGCACACTGCACATATCTTGTTTGTAGGGCAAAAAAAAGGAAAATGAAGAACAATTTTAATCAATATAAACTTATTAGTATTTCAATGGAAAGTATGGCCTCGGGTTGCAGGATATTGTGAATATTCAGTGAGTTTCTCTCTTTTTTTAAAGCTGTATAAATTAAAAAATGTTTGCTCTGCTCGCTTGGGCTGCAGCAGAAGCCCAAGATGACCCAATGCTGCCTGCCGAAAGGGAGAGCACAACACGAGGGGGAGCCATGAGGGCGCACTTGCCTCGGGCGAGGCCTTCCTGGCTCCTCAATTCCTCCCTGCTTCTGAGCCGAAGGAAGGTCCTCTCACAGGCGCTCGCCCAGCTGCTGGTGGGGGAACAGGAGGCCAGAGAGGTGAGTGCAAGGTGGCTCCCCCAGCCAGGAGAAGGCTGCAAGGAAGGAGGTAATGGCTGCTTTCCACAGGCCAAAGGGAGGGACAAGACCATGGCCCGCCAAGCAAGGCACCATCCGCCTCTCTCCGCCACAAGAGGCAAAAGCATGGCAGTCACTCGACGGCAGCGGCAGCTTGCCCTGAGAAGGCTGTGCTGGAAGCAAAGGAGCCGCACCCCATGGATGTGGCTCATATAGTTAAAAATATATTTTAAAGTTATATTTTGCTTACCTTCTATCTTTTCTAGTGTCTTTATCTCTCTCTCTCTCCTCCCACCGCCCTCCTCTCTTCTGTATTTCCACTCCATATTCCTGCTCCGTATTCAGAACCAATGCATGCATGCAATAGGGGGAAGAGCTGGCACATGCGCAGTTTGAAGGGAGCTGTTAAAATTTGGCACATGCGCCAGCTCTCTGCTATTCTCCAAAACTGAAAGAGTTTCAGAGAATGCCTACACCAGCTCAGAGCTTTCAGACTCATTTGGAGATTGTTTTCTCCAAACGAGTCTAAAAGCTCTGCAGAGGGCCGGGTAAATGACCTTAGCAAACCATATTCGGCCCACGGGCCTTATTTTAAGGACCCCCGATCCAACCAATCATTTTGCATCACTTATGCAATGAAGATATAGCATTTTCTATACAAAACCCTGAAAATAGCAGAAATTCTCATTCCTGGACTGGGACAGGTCAGTAAAGCACTGTCATGTGAACTGCACTGAACAAATGTTGCAGCCTCTTTCCAATTGCTCCCAAAAGCACTAATTTGCCAATGCTCATTTGGTAATTTTGCTTACAGAGCAGAAATTACAAAGGCACAATGGAACTGGTGGGGGCTATTTCAAAGGGAGAGGGCAGAATGATGCACTTTTGAACACATTTGTCTGTTTGGGCTGATGAAGTCTCATATACTTCACCAGAAATTCTGGTACCACCGGAGCTTCAATAAACTGCATTATGTATCCCTGACATGTTAACAGTTCTCCTTTTAAAAAGCCATTGTGTATTAATCTCTTTTTATCTAAAGAGTAACAGCAAAAAGTATAAAAGAAAACAAAGTTTTCCATGTATTGAAATTAAAGGAAAACCCCTAGCTTTAGCAGTTCAGAAGCCTAACGCATTTAACAGAAAATATGCTCCAGATTTTAAATTATATAGTTCATATTTTTGGACTCTTTGCAACCTAAGCATACTCACTTTACCCTTTTCTGTGTGTATATTGCCTAAATATCTCATATTTAGCATATTAACTCAGCTGCAGTTACACAGGAATAATCATGAGATTAAAAATTAAAATTATACTATGATTAAAAGGAAGAAACAATGAAATTGACATGTTACTACATTTTCGCTACCAATTCTTTATCTTCAGATGAGGTAAGTTGAAAGTATTTTTAAAAACCCATCCAAGAGCACTAAACTTGGCATAATTCTGAAACTATATTTAATAACAGAACATTAAAATGAAAGGAAAAAAACAGGTCCACCTATACACTGGTTGTTAATGCACTAAACCAGATATTCCTACACAGCTCATTTTGTCTACCCATTCTGTGCAAACTCCAAGCTGGGAAAACATCAAAATGAACCTTTTTAATCCAAGCCTGGATTTCACAGGGAACCCCAAAATAGGGCACAACTACCCATGGCACCATAAGGATTTCTCAAGCTCAGCGTTTCTGCAGATATTTCTGCCCAGCTCATTGTATTTACCTCCTCTAAGCGCATTCCAAGCCTCAAAAACAACACAAGGACCAGTTATTCTAGCCCTAATGCTAACCTGGATTTCACAAGGAACCCAAAAATACGGCACAAATAAAAAACCATCAGAGAGATTTGTAAAATCCCATTTTTCTACAGATTTTTCCACCAGGATCATTCTACCTCCCCATTCTAAGCACATATGAGGCCTCAAAGACCTCACAAGACCGTGCTTTTCCAAACCCTAACTGTGACCAGGCTTTCATGGGGAATACTAAAACAGGGCACAACTACCCATGCATCATGCAAATTTCAAAAATCCCCCATTTCTGCAGATTTCAATTTGTCTACACATTCTAAGCACACTCCAAGCCTTGAACACATCAGATTGACAACCGTTTTTGTAACCGTAACCCTAAGCTGGATGTCAAAGGGAACCCTAAAAAAGGGCACAAAAACCCATGCAACATACGAATTTTTAAAACCTCACGTTTCTGCACATTTTTTTGCTAAGCTCAAGATATTTAACCCCTCTAAGCATATTCCAGAACTGCAGGTGGTGCAGTGGTTTAAACTGCTGTGCTGCTGGGTTGGTAGAGCGAAAGGTCTCTGGTTCAAATCTGCACAATGGGGTGAGCTCCCGTTGCTCCGTCCCAGCTCTTGCCAAATTTGCAATTCAAAAGCATGCAAATGCCAGTAGATAAAAAGGTACCACTTCGGTGGGCAGGTAACAGCGTTCCATGCACTTAGGTGTTTAGTCATGCGGCCACATGACCACGGAGACTGTCTGCGGACAAACGCTGGCTTCCTCTGCTAGGAAACGGAGATGAGCACCGCCCCCTAGAGTCAGGCATGACTGGATGTAACGTCAAGGGGAAACCTTTACCTTTAAGCATATTCCAGGCCTTGAAAACATGAAAAGGACTGCATTTATCTTAACTCTAACCCTGAACTGAATTTAAAAGGGAACTGCCAAATATGACACAATTACCCATACACCATACAGATTTCTAAAACCCCACGTTTCTGCAGGGTTATTGCCCAGCTCAACTGATTTACCCCCTCTAAGCATATTCCAAGCCACAAAAACATCACAAGCACTGCGGTTTTTCTACCCTAAGCCTACCTGGATTTCACAGGAAACCCTAAAATAGGACACAACCCATGCATTATATGGATTTCTGAAATCCCACATATCTGCAGATTTTTCTGTCCAGCTGATTTTACTTGACCACCTCTAAGCATATTCCAAGCCTCAAAAACTACAGAAGGACCAGTTTCTCAAACCCTAACCCTGATTTCATAAAGAACGCTAAAATATGGAACAAATACCCATGAACCATACGGATTTATAAAACCCCGCGTTTCTGCAGATTTTTCTGCCTGGCTCAAGGTATTTACCCCCTATAAGCATATCCAAGTCTCGAAAACATCAGAAAGACTGCTGTTCTTTGAACCCTAACCCTAAGCTGGATATCACAGGGAACCCCAAAACAGGGCAAAATTACCCATGAAGCATACATTTCTAAAGCTTTCACATTCTGGAGATTTTACAGCCCAGCTCGTTCTACCTGTCCCTTATAAATACTATCAAAAGTGAGGATTTTAGAAATTGGAGTGCTGCATGGGAAATTAGGCCAGATTTGAGGATTACCAGGGTTGGGGGGGGGGAGGACAAGGTAGGGTTAGAGTAAGCAAAATGAAGGTGCTTCTGATGTTCCTGAGACCTGGAAGGTGCTTAGAAGAGGCAGACAGAACGAGCTGGGCAGAAAAATCTCCAGAAAGTGATGATTTTAGAAATTTGTGTTCTGCAAGGAGAATTCTGACATATTTTAGGGTTATGGGGGGAATCCAGGGTAGGGCTGGGGTTGGCAAAATGAAGAGGCTTCTAAAGAATCCAAGGCCTGGAAGGTGCTTAAAACAGGCAGATAGAATGAGCAGGGCAGAAAAGTCTCTGGAAAGTGAGGATTTTAGAAACTAGTGTGCTTCATTTGAATATACCAGATTTTAGGGTTCATGGAGAAATACAGGGTAGGATTAGGGCTAGGAAAACAAAGGTATTCTTCCAAGCCCTGTAAGGTGCTTAGAAGATAGAATGAACTGGGCAGAAAAATCTCTGGAAAGAGAGGCTTTTAGAAATCAGTGGGCTGTCTGTGGAAAGATTTTAGGGTTAAGGGGGAACTCCAGAGCAGGATTGTGGTTAGCAGAACTAAGGTGCTTCTGATGCTTCCGAGAGGAGCAGATAGAATGAGCTCCCCAGAGATACCCTCCCCAATTTCTGCAGATTTTTCTGCCCAGTTCATTTTATAAACCCCCTCTAAGCATATTCCAAGCCTTGAAAACATCACAAGGACCATGATTTTTCAAATCCTAACCCTATCCTGGATTTCACAGGGATCCAAAATAGGCCACAACTACCCATGCATCATATGAACTTCCAAATTCCCACGTTTCTGCAGACTTTACTGCCCAGCTCATTTTATTTGCCCCTTTAAGCATATACCAAGCCTCTGAAACATCAGACGGTCCTTTGTTTTTCAAAGCCGAACCCTAAGCTGATTTTCACAGGCAACCCTGAAATCAGGCAGAACCACCGATGCACCATGCAGATTTCTAATTTTTCTAATTTCCATTTTTCTGCAGATTTTTCTGCCCAGCTCATTCTATCTGCCCATTCTAAGAACCTTCCAGGCTTCAAAAGCGCAAGGTGGACTGTAGCTTTTCTAACCCAACTCCAACCCGGTTTTCAAAGGAAACCCTAAAATCAGACAGAATTACCTATTTGTATAAGAAAAGCAGAAAAAGGAGGTCTGTCAGAAGTGATGTCAATCACGTTCGCAACTTCACCATTTTGAAAACAAACGTACAGATTAGGAAACTGAACACTCAGTCACGATGCTCATTTTAAATAAAATGTAAAGCATTAAATGAATACCTTCCCATTCTTTGCTTTAATCTTCTATTTCTCTGTACCATTTTAGTCTTTTTAAATTTGTTTTTCTGTACTGCAAACCATTAAGAGAATCCCCAAGCCATTTATGTATAAAAGATTACCATCACAATTAGCATTTAAAATACAATTGTAATAGGAATAAAATAATGCACAGCAGAAAGGAGCAGTAGAATCAAATAGCATAGGTACATTTTCAGAAGGCTTTCAAACATATCCTAATGTTTTACCTCCCAACCTACCTGAGAGTTTCATCACAGGCTACAGAAAATGATCACTGTCAATAACCAGCAAGGCCTAGTCATTATTACTAAAACTGAGCCATTTTAAAAGTACAGGATTGCTCTAGAGAATGTAAATGTGGTCTTGTTAATATCACAAACAGTGACTACAGGCAGCTAGAGATATTCATCGTTTTCCTATTTTCATGGTACCCCTAACCCCCACAAATGTGGACAGCTGACTATTTGTGATACAATGACCCTGGAACCACCACAGCAATCCTCCCATGGGAGAGCTGAAGGGTTACCACCTCCAGGTAGAAATGGAGACAACCTGAGCCTGGGCAAAGTGTCAAGGTACCACCTGCAAAGCAGGATGCCAAAATGACCAGTTCTACCAACAGGAAGCCTGAAATCCTCAATCTGCTGGCTTGATGCCACAGTCGACACAAAGCCCTACTGCATACACAGACGGAGGGTGCAGGTGCGTGCACTTTTGCAGTGCTCCTCCTTCTGGTCTGACATACAGAAAAGTTCATATTGGATGCTTTGGTTAATGGAGAGTAGATAAGTTTCAACTTTTGTATTAGTTGTAGAAACTCCTGAGTGTACATCAAACAGAACTGAATAAAGAAAATCGGTGTGTCAATTGTTATCAGAGGGAAACAAGCAGCCTGCAACAGCACCTTCTATCAACCCTGGCTGATATATCAACTGTGCTCCTATCTGGACAGGCAGAATCTAGCAACACTGATACACTTTCTGATAACCTCTTGGTTAAAAGTACTGTAACGTGTTCTACGTGGAGCTGCCCTTGACAACTGTCCAGAAGCTCCAATTCGCACAGAACAGAGCAACTCATCAGCTAACAAGGACTGGCAGGCAAGAGCACCTAACTCCAGTCTACACTGGCTGCCAATTGAACTCTGGGCCTACCTTAAGGTGTTTACATTGACATATAAAGCCCTAAATGGTTTTAAACAGAGCTGAGTATCTGGAGGAATGTCTCCTCCCATACAAGCCTACCTGGACCTTAAGATCATCCTTGGAGGATCTTCTCTGAGGACCATTAAAGGACATTAGCAAGGTGGCTTCTTGGGGAAAGGCTTTCTCTGTTGTGGCGCCCCATTTATGGAACACACTCTGCAGAGAAAAACACCCAGTACCTGGCAAAACTCTTTTTGTTCTCCCAGTATATTAATTAAGTGATTTTTTAATAGAATTATTATACTTGCTTTTATGTACCTACTGGGTCACTGTTCATTATTTAAGCTATTTTTAGCTGTTTATGTTTATTTTACTTTGTTTATTATTTATTTTGTTCTTTTTAGTTGGCTCAGGTGTGGGACTGTTGAAATGCATTATTGTAATGTATTATTTTGCAATTTTATTTTTTATTGTATTTTTAATATAACTTAATTTTTAATCTTGTAAACCATTCTGAGACTCAAATTGGCAATGGAGAACAGTATATAAAAGCCGGTATGCATGTATAAATAACAGACAGTACAGCAATTACAATGGGCAGTTTCTGCTGTAAAGTTCTAGTAATGTCTTTTCTTTCAAGCCCAGTAGAAAAATGGACAAAGCCTGAAACATGGTATGAACACTTGCAAAATAGTCCTTACATACACACACACACACACACACACACACACACACACGCACGCAAGTTCTGGCACTTTACTCTCTACAACTTTTTTTTAAAGAAAGGGGAGAGGCATAGAATCTAGCAGGATAACAGAACATATCAGACAGTTTCACCTACTTTGTAATCATATCATTGTTTTAAAAAAATTCCAGAGAGAATGCCAGAAAAATACCCTGTCCTGCCTCTGCACAAGGACAGAAAGTAAGTTGAGCTGAGTCCCAAAATTAATTTATTAAGATACTGGCACAGAACATGTTCCAGGTTTGTCCACCTGGCTTGCATTACAGCTATAAGACTATATTTAATTCCATTGAGAAAACAGAGCTACAAGTGTAATAGAAGTATTAAAGAAGAGCCTGAGCAAACCAGTTTTCTTACTACTTACACTGACTCCACTGCTTTCGGAAGGAGGAAGGCGCTATCATGACACTTTAAATGAAAGATCCTTAGAAACAGATGCCAGATTCCTTTATCCACTTAAAGGGCTACATTAGCCAGATATGTACTTAATGGAAGTGGATCTACAAATACCCTGCATGAAGCACACTTCCAAATCTACCTTCCTTCTATTCTAAGCACTAGGATGATTAATAAAAAAAAGGATTTTCCACATGGGCTCCAAACAAGTAACAGTAAATGCTCTGAACCAGAGAATTTAACAATAAGATCACCAACTACCTAATAATCTTACCATAGCTTCTACAAGTTATCACTGAAACTGCAGAGTTGCTATTAATTCAATAATTCGGTTTTACATAGCTTAGCTAAACTATTTTCAAACAAATGTGTTCATACTCTGTTTGCAAGGCTAAAATGGAAATGACAGCACATTCCTGAGCATGTTGTCATATAATTAATCTCTTCCTTCAAAGGTAAAACAAAAGAAAACACATATAGAATTAAATTTATTCTTTTCAGAAGATTTACCTAGAATATTTCTAAAATCACAAACCTGCTTTTTTAAATCGAGTCCCAGAAAAGCACAATAAATATTGTGACTAAACTATCAATAACTGCAATGATGTCCCTTCAAAGGTATCCTGTTGTTGTTGTTGTTGTTGTTGTTAGTTGCAAAGTCGTGTCCGATCCATCATGACCCCATGGACAACCTTCCTCCAGGCCTTCCTGTCCTCCACTATGCCCCGGAGTCCACTTAAGCTCACACCAACTGCTTCAGTGACTCCATCTAGCCACCTCATCCTCTGCCTTGCCCTTTTTCTTTTGCCATCTATTGTTCCCAGCATTAGGCTCTTCTTCACTCCTTCTCATTAGGTGGCCAAAGTATTTGAGTTGCATCTTCAGGATCTGGCCTTCTAAAGAGCAGTCTGACTGGTTGGATCGCCTTGCGGTCCAAGGGACTCGCAGGAGTCTCCTCCAGGAACACAATTCAAAGGCCTCAATCCTTTGGCGCTCAGCCTTCCTTATGGTCCAACTTTCACAGCCATACATTGCAACTGTGAAAACCATAGCCTTGACTGTTCACACTTTTGTTGGCAGGGTGATGTCTCTGCTTTTTAGTATGCTATCTAGATTTGCCATAGCTTTCCTCCTCAGGAGCAAGAGTCTTTTAATTTCATGGCTGCAGTCCCCATCTGCGGTGATCTTGGAGCCCAGGAAAATAAAATCTGTCACTACCTCCATTTCTTCTCCATCTATTTGCCAGGAATTGAGAGGACCACATGCCATGATCTTAGTTTTCTTAATGTTGAGTTTCAAGCCAACTTTTGCACTGTCCTCCTTCACCCGCATCAAGAGGCTCTTTAGTTCCTCTTCACTTTCTGCCATTAGAATGGTATCATCTGCATATCTGAGGTTGTTGATATTTCTCCCAGCAATCTTAATTCCAACTGGTGATTCATCTAGCCCCGCCTTTCTCATGATGTGCTCTGCATATAAGTTAAATAGGCAGGGCGATAGTATACAGCCTTGCGAAACGCCTTTCTCAATTTTGAACCAATCAGTGGTTCCATGTCCAGCTTTCATTGTTGCTTCTTGACCCGCATATAGGTTTCTCAAGAGACAAATAAGATGGTCTGGTACTCCCATCTCTTTAAGAACTTGCCACAATTTGTTGTGATCCACACAATCAAAGGCTTTAGCATAGTCAATGAAGCAGAAGTAGATGTTTTTCTGGAACTCCCTAGCTTTCTCCATGATCCAGCATATGTTGGCAATTTGATCTCAAGTTCCTCTCCCTCTTCGAAATCCTGCCTCTACTTCTGGTAGTTCTCGGTCCACATACCGCTGAAGCCTAGCTCATAGGATTTTGAGCATAACTTTGCTAGCATGTGAAATGAGTGCAGTGGTGCGGTAGTTTGAACATTCTTTGGCATTGCCCTTCTTTGGGATGGGAATGTAAACTGACCTTTTCCAATCCTGTGGCCACTGTTGAGTTTTCCAAATTTGATGGCATATTGAGTGTAGCACTTTTACTGCATCATCTTTTAAGATTTTGAATAGTTCAGCTGGAATACTGTCACCTCCACTAGCTTTGTTGCTCAGACTTCCTAAGGCCCATTTGACCTCACATTCCAGGATGTCCGGCTCGAGGTCAGTGACCACCCCATCATGGTTATCAGGGACATTAAGCTCTTTCTCGTATAGTTCTTCTGTGTAGTCTTGACACCTCTTCTTAATCTCTTCTGCCTCTGTTAGGTCCCTGCCATTTTGGTCCTTTATCATGCCCATCTTTGCATGAAACGTTCCCTTTATATCTCCAATTTTCTTGAAGAGATCTCTCGTCCTCCCTATTCTATTGTCTTCTTCTATTTCTTTGCACTGTTCATTTCAGCAGGCAAAAGGTATCCTACATCTACACAAGATTCAGGAATTAAGTATATCTGTTGTTGTTGTTAGTCATGAAGTCGTGTCCGACCCATCGCGACCCGTATGGACCACATTACTCCAGGCCTTCCTGTCTTCCACCATCCCCCGGAGTCCACTTAAGCTCATACCAACTGCTTCAGTGACTCCATCTAGCCACCTCATCCTCTGCTGTCCCCTTCTTCTTTTGCCATCTATACTAACTTATTTCACTAAAGCTACAGTCAGCAAATAATGTAGGAAGTGAATGACCGCACTCTTAACAGGTTTCAACTGGCTTCATGACTATGGAGCCATTCAGATGCAAAATAAACTTCAATACTTAGTACTGTATGAATAAGGTTTGCATTCTCCTTCATTTGTTGACCACGATTCCTACTTCTTGTCTTAATGTTACCATTTGCTGTTCTTTGCATAATACATAGTGATGCCAGAATACCCAAAAAAATAACCCAAAATACTGCTCACAATGATAAAATCTTAACATTAAACACAGTTTTATACCAAAATTAACACTTGATCTTCTCCAGCAGAGATAGGGTTTTAAGGATAGTTGAAGCTTTTCATTCCAATAAATAAAAATACAATAATAAAAAGACTCTGCTTTTCTATAAATTGATTCTCTATCATTCTTCCTTCTCTAACTCTAGACATGTTGGTCAGTTTAGCTTTAATAGCCACATCCCAGACCCAGAAACACCACATTTCCCTTAATCTGCTTTTTTGAGTTGATCTTTCAAATTTTATCTCATATCTGGTCAATATTTCTTCAACAATTCATCTCCCTGTTGACCTGATAGTTCTCCTTTACCATCTTGTTTAGGGAGTATTCTAAAGATTTTTCTTAATGTTCCTCTGGATGAAACACCTATAATTATCATTTCAAATTCAGAACACTTACTCAAGGGTGCATGTTTAGTTATAAATTTCTCATAAGGATTGGAAAAGTGGGGTACAGTTTTGCCCTGTTTGTTCATTAACTTTCCGCTAACTCTTCATTAATGTACTTTAGAGCAATTTTCTCAATTCAATTGAACCATATTTCCCCAAATTTTATTACTGCCAGTTATATTTTTATTTGTTATATGTTCATTATATTTTATTGCCCTTATAAGATTTTGTTTACCTTTAAACATTTGTTCCACTTTACCCAGATTCTTAGTCCATGGGATCGTTCCCCTAATCATATTTTGTTATTTCATTTATTTATTAAAACATTTTTATGCCGCCACATTCGCCGAAGCCTCGGGGCAGCTTACAACTTAAATTTAAATTCTTTTTACTTCAAACCCAAAGAGCATCTTTAATGTAGGATATACACTGTAGGGTACATCTGTCTACTGTATAAGTAATGAAAAAGAGAATCTATTCCTGTCAGGTTTCTATGGAATTCTTTTGCAAAACCAATAGTGAAACATAAAATTAACCCAGTCCAAGTCTAACAAATGAAAATGTTCACTGAAAAAATGAGTGTTACTAGTTAATACAATAGCATATGCCACTACTAACACACACTCATGTACATATATACACACGTGTGTTCAGCATTTTGCCCCACATTTGGCGAACCAGTAAAGTACCTGTTAACAGTGTTATATCACAGTAAAACATGAATATGGAAAATAGGAAGGAGTAGGACTACGAGGCTGCTAAAGTACAAGAGTAGGTGGTCAAAATGGGTGGCTAACAGCACCAAGACCTTGAATTAAGGCTTTGTCTTAGTGTTTACCAGAAAAGTAGAATATTCCTGCTTCATTAGAATTTAAAAAACAGTAAGTGGGACAGTGTTTCGTGACAGCATCTGAACTGGATCTTCCAGGGTCTGAAAGTGGTGCCCACGGCAAGCAGAGGAGGCGGCTCCTTTCAACAATGGGACTATTCCTTTACTTCTTTGGAATAAGACTACGTCTATTCCTTCCAGTCACAGACAGAATCACACAAAGCTCAAAACAATCTCCGCTTCTTTCTCTAGTACATATGAGTTGTTCCTCCTATCCAAAATGTCTATCCTTTCTCTCTTAACTGTACTGGACACCTATCCTGGGAACCAATCTCCTGAAAATTTGAGTAATCCTTTCACACTGAGCAGTAACATTTTCTCAATACTTTGCTGAGTGCCAACAGCCAATTGTTGCTTTCAAAAACATCACCAGTCGTGGAAAGTAAACTAAACTATGGAATTAATGAAGTATTCACACTATTTATCCCATTTTCACACAAGACTCTTGAATATAAAACACCCATTATCAACAGTAACAGTCACAGTGAAAGGCTTCAGACTGAAAAGCCGGGTACCCTATAACAGTAATAAATAGTAACACTGATGAGCCAGATTTCAGAGACAGAAACAGGTGGTGCTACTCAACTCCTAAAAACAAACTGTGATAAACCCTCTGTGACAATAGCCTTAAAATTGTTAAAGAAAGAAAGAGAGAAGTAGACTCATAATAAAGTTACCTATATAGTGCCTATACAAAGGACAAAATAGCAGTCATACAGGAACAGATCTCACAGTATTCAAACTTCATCTGTTCAGCCAGAGGCTTAAAATCAAGAAAGTTAAAAGCCACATGAAATACAACAGTTAACATTGCCAAAGGGCACAATTCCTTTCCAATATGAATCTCAACCTCAAGTATTCATAACAATTATTAACTTTGTTGTTTTATTAGAACCCTGAGGTCTTCCAAGTGCAAAATAATGAACAAGGATTGTATGTCTGTTTGAATTAAAGAGCAGGAATTAAAGCACTACCTGAACAGGGCTTACAGTTCTTACAGACACAGACAGACAGACAGACAGACAGACACACACAAATTTTTCACTTGGCTTTCTTCCAAAAGATCTTTATTTCAGCAACCTAATTTTGGGAGGGGTGAAGGAGATTGAGGGGGAGGCATGGAAAGAGAGTCTTGGGATGCCCAAGGCCATTGTCTCCCCGTTCCCAGACCTTCCTGCAGATGCTAAAAAGAGAAAATTGTTTTAAAAGACTAAAATGGCATCCACAGCTGCTATGAAGTATCAAAAGGATCAATATTAACTTTCCTGCAAGTTAATTTTCACCCTTTGAGGAGTCCACAGCGGTTACAGAGTCCCAAACAAGTTAATTTGATCTTTTTGGTCTTCTACAGCAACTCCACATGCCATTTTGATTCCGCCCAAATTTTCTTTTAGATTTTCAGGGGGGTCCTCCTTGAATTTCAGGGGGTAGTAATGGCACACTCATGCAGCACATTGCCTACTTCTCTTTTATTGCAATGGTCTATGCTTAAATATAGTAACGCTTGACTTGACTACCTCTCCTTTATGGTGTTGCTGTTTTTAAACAACTGGGAATTGGAAGCCATTGTCCTGTTACTGCAAACCACCCAGAGATCTACCAATACATCCCTGTCTAACTTCTTCCCACATCTATACGGTATCCCTGCTGTTAAATAATAAGAGTTGGTGCCAAAACAACAGGTGCTCACATATTGCTCACCACTGTAATAAGTAAATATTTCAAATACCTCCACAGAACCCATGGCGTGTGGTATATCATATATATGCTCACGCCCAGGTGTAACCAAACTTTAAGAAGTCCAATGCAATTTAATAAGTCCAGTTGATATTCATTCTTCACTAGCCCTTCACAGTATATTTTACAATGTAACCTACTTGGCAACAGGAGAATGATGGGTTTGGATATGTAAGTTTCTAGCTACACTAATGGTGTAGTATAAACAACATACCTCAGATTAATACACATCTATGTAAAATCAAATACAAAAACATACAGGATTGTATTCAGATTTACATTATAAATACACCCACTGAAATTGAAGGCTCTCTCATTTTTGTATCAATGGTTCTCCTCCAATAAGTCTGGATTTGACTTATCCTCAAGGTTTGGTTATGCAGTGCTTGATCCAATATGAGCCCTCTGAAAAAAAGGAGTTATTAAACAGGCATGTACCACATTTTGCACATTGAGACCTGTATTAAAGATATCTTATAACCAACAGCACATGAACACTGGGACATTATAACAGTCATTTGTTAAAGTCTGCATGTTATATTTATTCTATTTATATTTCATCTTTCCTCCAATGAGTCCAAAGCAAAGATGTATAAAAGCAATTTAGTAAAATACAGTCTCTTATCAATATGTAGAGAATACTCTTAGAACTTTTCAATACTATTTTTTAACTTTAAAAATTTAATGAGATACAAACACCAGACAAATGTTTGAACAATTGCAGGGTGGGTGGATGTACAGTTTGTTATGTTGTTACTGTAAATATGCAGAAACTAAATAAAATTTAAATAGAAAAAAGTGGCAAGTCCCTTCTGCCGACTTTAGCATTCTCTCTTTCTTTATGATTTAATGAGGTTCTCATAGGCAAACAAAGTTTGGGCGTGGGAAAAACACCAAGAAAAGCTGGGACTTACAAATACAAATAAAAATAAGGCATTTTATTTTAACTGTTGTGTGGCATTTTCGTCTTTTAACAGCTTGCAATCCACCCACAAAACACTATTAGACAAACTAGAAATGTTATATAAATAATAAAATTAAATAATAATTGTAATTCAAAATAGATACTGAGTTAGGTTCATTATGTTATACAAATGGACTGTCTAAAATATAGGCGTATATATCATTACATTATTAGTAACCTATTTTTCCTCATCCTGAATGTGCTGATTATCTGCCCTGGCCTATTTTTCCACCCCTGCTACCATGACGTTTAACAGCTATATATTCAGCTGATCAATGTACATGATCACTCAGGCATCTTACTCTCTTTTGTGTTCTCTGAAGTTGTACAGCTGCTTTTAGCAGTGAGAAAACAGTGATATTGATGAGGATTGATGGGATAGCCAAGCTTAAATTCTGTCTCCTGTAGCAATCATGTTGAAGACTGGGATGCCTATACTGTACACTGAGAGTACACATGCCAGAGACACCAGATGCGGGGGGGGGGGGGGGAAGAGAGAGCGAGAGCACCCACGCACCCATAGTAAGCAAGCATGGGAATGCAGCCCCTGAGTTACCCATTGCCAAATGTAACTCTCAGGGACAAAGTTCTATGCAAATACCTGTCTTTTATCACCGTTCTGAAATTCTCCAGACGTACTTCATCAAGTAACCAATTATTTTACATTATTCTTCCAGCCAATTAGCTGACTTTTTGCTCCATATCTGAAGAGTCACTATAAGCAAAGTTAAAAAATTTAATATGCTTTTAAGGGACAAGCAATAAATATTAATAGACAAAAATCCCTTTCACTGTATTCAGAAGCTCTGTGACATGCCTGACTAATTATGCCCTCCCAGTTTTGCAAATAAATATCTAATATCCTTACAATTCTACATTTTCCACCTTTTCTAGGCTCACACATAGATTTCTGCTTATCCCATTACCTGCCTATACAAGACATAAAAGTGTCATGCAAAATCAGTGATAAGACAACACTAAACTTTTTGAAAACATCCAACAGGGAATTTAATAAGCAAGTACCACTATCTTATTAGAATCCCAGAAAAAAATTAAATACACACACACACTATATACAATTCTGCCTACCATAAAAGAGAGCTAAGAGAAAAATTCTTGATGGAGCAGAGTAGACTCACTGAAAGCAATGACTTAAATTAGTCATGACCAAAGTCCTTCAGTCCTAATAATTTTCCATTACTAGGGTATCAACTGGAGAACCAAAAGCTACTTTTTAGGCCAGTGGTGAGAAGAAAATAGATCTCCAGATGTTTTCAAGTTCAACTACCAGCATTCCTGACTATTGGCCATGCTGGCAGGGGTTTCTGGGAGCTGACGCCCAAAACATCTATTTTTTGCCTACTCTTATAAATGGAAAAACGAATTGGCTCCTTCATTTGTGAGTGGCGAACAAGCTTTAAGTGGTGTGGTTTTCCGCCAATAAAATTTGAAAATGCAGCCTTGCTCCTCTCCTGAATTCAAATAGCACCTTTGACATACAATATATAGAGGAGAACTAACTTAGTCCTACTATGAGGTAATTCCACAGAAAAAGTTATATTCAAATGCATTAATACTTTGATGACAACAGTGCTGATCACCTGTTTTGACAGCAACTAGGATTCAACATAGTAAGCATGGAAGTTGCATTAAGATATACAGTGTACCACATTCTTCTAGAAGTCCATCTAATATTTTTTTCAGTCTCCCTACCTCTACAAGAGCCACTTGACTCTTGCCAACAGTGGCCTTTCCCAACTTGCTACCCTCAAGATTTGTCCAGCAGAGATGCTGGGAGCTCATGTCCAACCTATCTGGAGGGCAGAAGGTTGGGGAAGACAAGTCTGCAGCATCTGAGACAACAGCTGTTCAAACACAACAAAATCTAATAAGTTTATGCAGTACATAGATAATAGTGTGAGATGCCCTGAATTCAGAAGTACTACTGAACAATCTTGATATACTTCACAATTCTGGATGCCCAGCTTCCCCTATATTTAAGCCTTCCTCAAATACAACTCTCAGATGTGCTCAACAAAACAGACCTCTCTTTGTTGTAATTACTAAAGAAATTCAGTAAATACATTTTTAAATACAGTTTCAGAATGCCACACTCAAAACACATAGTGAGTGAGAGAGAGAGAAATCAAAGAGTACAGTGCCCTCTAAGAACATTAATGTTCCTCTAATCTTAAAATGAACTGCCCGGACAACTTTAGGTACTCTCAGAAGGAAGGTGTGTGTGTATCTCTAAATCACTGGTTTTGTGCATCTGCTGTATTTATCATGACAGCTTGTCAGTCCTTCTGCCGAATTACTGCAAGGAGTAGCAGTTCTGTTTGAAGAAGCTCTGGCAGACCCTTCATTGCACTGTCTGAATGGAGAAAAAAAAAATCGTGGCACCCTGTCAATGCTAATCTCTGTGTGGAATGGGCATCCATCTAGTTGATACAGAAGATTAAAGACATAGTTACAACAATGTCTTCTTTGATCTTCATCATTTTAATGTGCATAGAAGATAGCAGAGTCATAAACAACAAAAACACCAAATAAACACACACAAAAAGTAAAAGGAAGCCACATGGCATTAAAAGGATAAATGTTCCAAGTAACAGAAGTGAAAATTGCTTAATTTTAAAATAAGTATAGGCCCAATATATTATCCCTGATAGCACTGTAATAAAAATCCCAGAGTAGTGTAATAGTCATCTCCAGTCAGTAAGTGGAGGCTCTCTTCATTCTACATTACGCACTTCTTCAACGGGGCTTTGAAATAAGCTTAAAAAGATTTCTACACAAAAGTCTTTTTGTGCACCAGAGAAACAGGGAGAGAAAAATGCTGCAGCAAGCATATTTCTATCCAAAAGACAGGAGCAAATGAAGTAGTAGTATGAAACCCTAAATGTAGGATGTAAACTCCCACGTTCATTTTGGTGAACTGAAAATGTTCTACTGTGCTGCAGATTTAAGCAGTATAGTTTCTATCACACATATGTGAAGCGCCCCTCCCTGAAGCATTTAAATAACTGTGCAGACACTAAAAGCACAGAAAGGAATGCCCAGGTGGCAGCCAATTTTGTCCTACTCTGAAAGTAACTATGAGCTGCTAATTCCAGGGACAATGTTAGCTCTCTATTCCTCTCCCTGTTCAGTCATGGGCTGTTAGTTTCAGGCACAAAGCCAAACTAACTGCTTTTGTTTTGGGGGGTATGCTAGGACACGATTGGCAACCACACAGCATTGACTATTCCCAACTGAAATTAGGCTTAAACATGTGCAGACTGTTCACATTCATCCCTTTGCTTTCTTTTCTATCCAGTCAGACTCTGAACTGTATGCTCATTGAGACAGAGACCTCTCCTGCTTTCCTTATGATACGAAGTCATGTATGCCTTATTATTTAAATTCATCACACTCAAAAAGTGCAAAGAAAGACAATTTTGTTATATTTAAAGAATGGGATAATGAACCAGAGATGTATATCCAACTATTCCAGAACACTGCAGAGGTGGGAAAGGGAGTAATGCAGACACTGAGAAAAGCTGGGGCCCTTCCCCTAGTTTATGAATTCCATAGGCATTTAAACAACAGCATGATGAAGGCTATCAGATAAGTCCACAACAGCTTCACATAGGCTCAGATTTCTATGAACCCTGCCTGCAGATGTTGCTTGAGATGGACTATTTCCAAGTCAAGCTGATTTTACAGACTTGCAGACTCATTTTTCAAGGGTGGGATTTGAACTAATTCATATTAGCACATTAATACACATGTGCATTAGCACTAATGTTAATTGGTACAAGTAGAGTGAAACTCTGGTTTTAAAATCTGTCTATAAGCAGAAGACAGAGAGAAAGGCAACTGACAATGTGCGAAACATAAAGGGAAGGGGCTTGTATGAGCAAGATATGGAAAATCGGTAAGAAACGGTGCAAATGAAGGAGACCATGGATAGGAAGGTGTTTAATTCTCAATGGATATGGCCATTAGAGGTCCGTGAAAGCACATAACCTGTATCCCAGTAGTATTCATGACACCTGACTTTTGTGGTGTGTAGGAGGAAGAGCTGCCCTGCCCTGCAGGATTCCGATAGGAGGCAGTTCTGTTATAGTACGATACACCTGCCCTCTAGCCCTTTCCAGGCAGTCTCACTAGAAGGAATCCTGCACAAAGCAGCAGCTTGTTTCTTTGTTCTCAACACAAGCATTCTCTAATGATTTAAATTGATGTGTGTGTGTTCCTTTCAATGTTGGCAAGTTTCAGAAAAGCAAGAGGGGGGATGAGTGAGTGAGGTGACTGGTTGTTGATGGAGGGTGTGTGGGCAGAGCCTGGAAGTGTGCAAGGAGAGAAATAGACACTTTCAGGCAGAGTCAGAGTTGTGATCAGTCAGCTGTCTGCAGAATCTGAAGAGGAAGCCCTCTCATTAGAATCCCATATAGAGCTGTGAAAAACATTTAAGATTCCAAAGAAGGATTTAGAATAGTTGGAGGACATATTAGCATCTAGGGAGAGTCAGAACCTAATATTGTCAAGTGTTATAAGGGTGTGAGAGATAGAAGTTGACAGAAACCTGAGTGCAAGACGAGAAAGAAGGATGTTATGAGAGAGGAGTATTTGTGAAGGGCAAGAAAAAGATACTTCAGTCAAAAGAAGTTATTCTACATTGTTACTTACTACAAATCATCTTGAAACCAATATGCTTACTGTAAAGTTTTATTTTGTTTATTATTAACTCAGAGTCATAGGCCTGTTAGTATATCAATGTATCATCCTCAGGACCACATAGCCCAATGAAGGAGCTTTATAACTTGGGCACAATACTGTGGGAGATGTTAATAAGATTGGAATTAAATTCCTGGTGGCAGCTTTACATTCTGAGAGGGAGATATCAAGGAAGTTAAAGACATTCTATATCCAAACGCACACACACAACCTGTCAAAAAGATGGGTGTCTTAGGAATAGCCAACAATGATACCAAGGCCCTTGCAATGATTTTTATTCACCAAAATTTTAAGCACCAAGGTAAAGAGAGCTGGAAACACAGATAACAGCAGTACAGAGTAATGAAGTCAGCTATTCACATGTCCTCACAAAGTTTGCCATTACCTATTAATCAGCCTTTGGGGAAATAGATTTGATCAGCTTTCCACACAAAAACCTGGCCTACAAATGGAGGAATTTTCTCTCTCTTAAAGAAGGAAGGAAGGAAGGAAGGAAGGAAGGAAGGAAGGAAGGAAGGAAGGAAAGAAATGCTTAAGAAAATAAGGCTAATGAAAATGTACAGGTATTTGCATCATCTATTTATTTCACCATTTAATAAGAACACACATTTTCTACAAGTTCATCATATTCCAAATTCCTTTAATTTGCAATGTAAGGTTTTCAGATTTTGGAATGCACAAACACACCAGATTCAAAAAGCAAGAGCAGGAAAGCTTCTCTCACAACACACAAACTCAAGCAGAAATCATTACTGGTCAAGCAGCTGTGCTTTTTTCAGCCTTTTATCAGTCCACAAAATTCTTGCTGAATTCTTTTAGAGCCCAAAGTAAGTGATGCACTCCAGCCCAGCTTAGGCTATGATGAATCCTCAAAGGAATCCAAACGTGGATAGTACCATTAATGGCAGCAGATGTTACAATAAAGAAGTCACATATGATTCCAACCTATGGGGCACTTCCAATACTAGAAGGAGGGTGTTTTTAAGCACTTCAGTGTATGTCTCTCCCAGATTTCATCCTTCATAGGCAAAATTCTTTCCCCAAACCTCCCCTTGTACTGCATTTCTCCCTCCCTCATAGAACTGAACACAGAACCACAAATCTCTTCAGTTTTCTTTCTTCACAAATGTTCTTGTTCACAAAGTTCCAGTAAATAATCAAATCAACCCATTAAATACAATCTTTCTTTGCCCAAGTACAGAGATATTCTCTATTCCTTGCAATGGAAGACACAAGCCATCATCAACTGAATTTTTATACTCTGCAAAGTGTTTCATGTTATAGACATGAAATCAAAGCCTTATTTTACTGTGAGAACCATATTGAAGCTCAACATAAAGAAAAGGGTGGGACTTTTCAAATTCATATTTCTTTTTTTCAAATTCATATTTCTATGATATTTGATGCTAAAGCTTTGTATGTAATGTGTCTCTGTTTTGTACAAAGTTCCAATTTTACATATATATCCATCAAACACAAAATAAAACCAAGATGTCATGCACTTCAGTGCAGCATGTATGAATCACTTGCTTTTGACTAGAACCAAAAAGCAGCAGCCAAAAGACAAAAGTTGAAAATAGAAAAACTTTTAACAGCAGAGAGAGGGCAACGGAAAGCAATGCTAAGCTTTAAATTTCACTGAAGACCACTACAAGATTTTAAAAGGGCATTTAAAGACCACAATGAAAACTCAAAGTACTTTTCAGCATGATCCATACACACATCACAGCTTCTATGACTCGTCCCACAGAAGATTCAGAAGCTGTTGCTGGTGTGTCTCATACAGCTCTAGCTGAAAGATGGTTTGGGAAGAAAACTTCTTAAGATCATATTACGTGCATCTAAAAGGGAAGGTTAGATGTCAGTCTATTTGTTCAGCCAATGAATAGAACATAAATATATAGAACAAATTTCACTGTGATTACATTTTTAATTAAAGGAGGGCTTGTTTTGCCAATGGCTTGCTCTTTGTTATTCTTACAATGCTTTGTAGGCACTTCTCAAGTGAGAAATTTTAACTAAGCATTTCAAAGCCAAAGGCAACCATCACAATTGCATTTAAAATGGTAGGATCACTGAGAATTAGTGTCTCATTTGATGAGGCAACATTTTGTATTTGAAATGGTAAATCCCTACAGTAAATAGGAACAAAACAAGATACTGAAATCAGCATGGCAAGGGGACAGAGGGGTGGGGACAATCATGTTCCAACTAGAATCTGTCAAGCCCTTCTACCAAATCATCGCCAGGAATAGGGAGTCAGTTTTAAGATGTTGTGCTTCTCCATCCTCCCTAACAGAATGGTCATTATCTCATGCAGGGAGCTTACAGAAGAAACATAACTGATGTTTCATTTGGCAGATAGTTTGACAAAAGGCTGTCAAAGGTATCAGTTTTTTCCTTTAGAAATTAAAAGCATGAAAAATACTTAAATATTTATGTCTGTATCCTGATTCTCAGTAGACATCACATATTTCCCGTCAAATAAGTCCAAAGGCTGCTGCCAATTCAATGCAAAATATTCTATTCAAAGAACAGTCACAAGACCCAAGTAACAGAAGTGGTAGAACATTCATTTATAGTTTTTGTAAACTGTTCTTCAGTGAACATTCTCAAGCAGGCAATCCTAGCAATAATGGCCACAGAAGTTGAGTGCAGTATAAGGAATGGATATGCCATTTATAGTTGTACAAGTTGTAGGGGCTGCTAGGCCACTTGAAACCCTTGGAACCGAAGCAGTGCTGGGCACAATAAGGTATCTGTAGATCAAGTACAGAGTTTAATGCTTTGAGTTTTGTACTGGATGGGGGGAGGTGAAGTCTTCCCCTCCTGAAATATCTGTGGGTTTCTAGAATCAATTAGAGAACATTTTCTGGATTTAGGGCCTAAGCATTGCAACATGTGTTTGGTCAGTCTCATAGTCTTTTGCCACTAGTCCTCTAGCCATCACCACTCGGAGCGCTCCAGAGAGCCTGTGAGCAACTGAGGCTCTACAGCATTGGAGTGGGCACTCAGGACCAATCATTCAAACAGCATCTTTCCAATCCATACCAAGACAAGGGCTTCAAAAGGACCACCAACGCTCTCTACTACAGCATTCAATAATCCATTGGATTCCCTAAGTCTCTGATATAGAACCCTCTTAATGGATATTCCCTCCCCACATAAAGGGAGAAAAGAACTGAAACACCAAATTTTACCAGAACATGGTCTTACCATGACAATGAGACAACCACAGCTTATCTTTTATCTAAATCATCCATCATACCCCTGTGGCAATGAACAAGTTGAGCGCATGCCCTATGGGTAGAGGTAATTATCAGATAGGGCTAACTGCCACACTTAGCGCTGTCTCAGCACAAGTGCGAAAATCACCCAGGATAATTGTCCTGGGATTCTCCAACACTATACTCAAGATCTCTTCAACCAATTTTGTCAGAGATAAGCAGCAGGATAACAGCACTCACAATCTATGAGGGCGACTTCTTTTATAAACAATATTGTTTATATTGTTTATTTATTTTATATTGTTAATTTTTGATTTTTATATTGTTATTTTTGTATTTTATTGTATTTTATTGTGTTGTAAGCCGCCCCGAGGCTTCGGCAAGGGGCGGCATAGAAATGTTTTAATAAATAAATAAATAAATAAATAAATAAATAAATAAATAAATAAATAAATCTGTTTCACCCAGCCAGAGATACAAGTCTTTGTGGCCCACGCCAGGAAGGGCAGGTTTCCTGGTGAGGAAGACGGCATCACTATGGATCATGGTGATGCCCTACCTCCTGGTCCTCTGGCCTGTGTCAGTGCAGTACCATGTACCTAGTTGGGCACAGCTATGTCAGTTCAGCACAACCCATGCAGCTCAATGAATACAGGTCTCAGTAACACATGCCAGGATAATGATCTCATCTATGGTTAAACTACAAATGATATTGATCTTATTATCAGGCAACTCGGCAATAAAGTAGCAGGCTGCAGATTATAAGATGCTATGAGGCAGAATCAAAGCTGTGGCACTCCCACCCCACTTCTCTCAGTGTGTTGCCATCCTTTTTTGTTATATGTGTGTCACTACTTTTGCTCCAAGGACACCAACGTGGTGTTTATGATCCTCTTCCTCTCCACAATGACGTGAGGTACTCAGGCTGAAAATGAGTGACTTACCCAAAGTCACCCAGTGTGGGGTGTGACTGAAGGCTTGAGGATCCAATACTCCAACAACTGAACTACACTGGAAGGAATTCCTTATAAGAAATACAATGGTATTTTCCCCCAGAAAATATTTGGAACATTGCAACCAAACATTATTCTGTGCTATAATAAATTGATTATCATTTTATTGTTGTAACTGATGGAAGTTTTTATTAATTATATTCTAACATGAATCCAATATATGAAGGTAGATAAAGAGAAAATAAAGGAATAGGAAATAATCTGGTTCCCTAAGATTTGAGTCTAAAATTTGCCCCCAAATCCCCAACCCCTGAATTGGGATTTCCAAATCCCTTTCTCCAATGGAACTGAAAAAGATGCAACATACTACCAGCAGTGACACTGCAATCACGTACATGTCCACTCAGATGTAAGTCCCATTTTAATAGGGTCTAGTGCTAGTAACCTAAGAACAAGTTCCTCTGAACTCGACTGGACTTGTGCCTGAGTACACATGTATGGTATTATACTGAAAATCAGCCATTGGTAGATTTCTCACAGCTCAGATGGAAAAATGATAGTCCAGCTGACATGTGGGTGTGCATGACAGAGCTGTCGAGCAGAATGAAGTCCTAGCTTTCTTTATATTCTTTTTTTTTCTAGGACTGAATTCTTTTAAAAAGAGATACACAATGTACTGTCTCAAGTTTAACCATAGCTTATGGTAATTAACAAATATGCAAACCAAGTGACTCAAGAAACACTGTATAGCTGTGAATTGAAACTAAGGACATAAGAATAATTCAATAAAGGCCCAAATTCCAACATATTAGCAACCAAAACACTCTCTTCTTTTATGTCCCATGGCATGGCAGGGGCAGCAAGCCATGGTGAGTTGTTATGTCACCCAAACTTGGAGCATTCTCTGTAGAGTGGCTTTATTTTTGTGAACATACCGCCCTGAGAACCCATGGCTTTTCTAGAGCTGTCTTGTCATTGAAACCTGGGAGAGCAATCGTACCACAGGTTGCTTCGGATCAGGTGCAGAACCACTTGGCAAGAGCAGCAAGAACCACATGTTTCCCTTCACAATCTCACCAATGCTACCTGCAGCCCCTCTCACCAGCAACTGCTTTCCGCTGATGCACAAACAGCAATTTGGAGGGACTGTCACTCATTCGTCTTCTTTTCCCCTGCTGCTTGGATATACATAAATGTGTTTGTAATGTTTTATGTTTAGTTTCTTCTGGATTTTTTTTCTAGTGTGCACTTTCGCCTATCTGATCTATGTAGTCTTTCCAAGTCAATTTCTTTACAAGTTTCAGCTGTCAAAGAGAATGCCACAGAAGAGATGGGACTGCATATAGGCTAATCTGATCCATTTTGAAGGTCTGGGAGAAAAATTATAACAGAGAGGAGGAATCCAGTATGCACCATTCCTGTGATTTTCGGGCTGGCTTAATTACAGTATTAAAGCAACATGGATTTTAGAAATCTGATAGCAGCGTGTGCTTTAGCCAAAACCTAAGGAAGAAAGTTTCAGATTGCATTTTTCCCTCCATGATAACTTGCATACTATTCTTTTAGCCAGTCTTTTTTTTTTCAAAATTAGTAATAGAAATCTCTCCAATTTTTCAAGAGCTCTACAAATTGAAGAATTATGTAACATTTCCATTATTCTAAAAATAAGTCATATGCCTAACTAGAGAAAGGCATTGTTAGCATACAGGTTTGGCTTCCCAAAGCACTTGAACCTGCTTTTCAAGCTTTATTTATCTTCTCAGAACACAAGGCTTCAACTGCCAATTAAGAAATGTCTAAAGGCTGATTTGGGTGATAGTTTTGGGTTGATTCAGCCAGCTACCTAGATCAGCTAAATCCATACATCTGAGGTTTACCTACATAGGTTAAAAGAAACATCTTTCATAGGCCTCAATCACACAATTGTATACTTTGCTTTTCCAAAGAAATGAGTGAAATGATTAAAGCCCACAAATGTTGGCTTTTATGTGCATGGGTTGATCTCAGACATGCCATCTCCACATAAACATTCAGGTGAGAACAAATGCTAATTTGCTACACTCTATGCAAAGGATCTCTGTCTGAAGCAAGACACATATGAGCAACTTTTCAGATGTATCAAAGCTAGCCCTAGCCATTTTTGAGAAAGAACTCCTTTTTCACATTAAGATTTATGCTGAAAAGTTGCCATGAAAAATTCAACGCTACCATCTGATAACTTTGATGTTCTCTGTTTTGTTTCAAGTGTCTACTGAGTTTTTATTTTAACCAAAGGCAGAATCAAAACTTTGAGATTTTTAGAATTCAAAGCAAATAACAAAAAGCTGGAATAATTTAAACCTAATCAAAACCAGAAAGTCTTCAAATTTTTAGTAATTAAAGCTGTTCACAGCTGGGATGCAGAGTAAGATTCAGCTCTGTATTGTGCAGTGAATTTAAACTTAATTCGGTATGAGTGCTTCAATCTCATCTACATTTATTTTTCTAGAAATATGGGAGGCAGAAAGGGATGCGATACAAACTGTTTCATAGCAATCCTAAAAGCACACACATCTTTGTAAGGGCATTTCGGAGCTTACTAACGTGTTTCAGCCTCTCTCCTATAGGATTTGCATTTATTTAAAACAACCAGAACACTTCATATATCTTTCTCTCTAAATAAAGCTCCAAAAGATATTTTAAACTATCCTAGACTTTTTTCTCAGAAATTCTGAAGTTGTGTTTGCTATTGATAGTGAATATTTATTTATTATTTATTTACTTGAGGTTCTTGTATGCCGCCCCATTCGCATAAGCCTTGGGGCAGCTTCCAATAAATAAGTAACAATACAAAAATATAAAAACTCGACACATCTGGCAACAAATAAAAACCAATAAATAAATTAACAGTTAATTAAAATAACATTTAAATAAAAAGGTCTTGGCCTGGTGCCGAAAAACAAATAACGATGGTGCCAGGCGAATACAGACATTCCCACACATTGCCCATCAATA
>NW_025335781.1:61706-64921 GCF_004798865.1 Varanus komodoensis
GCACCATCTTTTTCATAACACATCTCACCCTGCCCCACAGTATGCATTCAACCAATGCACCAAAAGACTCACAGCAAGGCAACTTACATCTATATTATACGTATAAGCAAGTGTATTTTTAAATCATCCCTCTGATTAAGAACCTGACAAAAACATCATATTAAAATCACACTTCAACTTTAAGTATTATAAAATTAACACTGTTCCTTATACACATTATTCAACCATACAAAATCCAAAGTACAGTCAAAATATTAGATGCAGAAAGGACATGATTCACTTCAGCCAAACCAACTTAAAGCATCCTTTCAAAAGCATTTAAAATTAGCCTATTGACAAACTACAGTCAGCACAATACCGATTAAACTGCAGATATGCCTGTAAGAATGATTTCAGAAGACATACTACCATCACAGAGCACAGCATGTGGTAAATTTGCCAGTGGGTGACTTATTACAACAAAAAGTATTCAACCAAATGAAGATCAATGCCCTATGAGAAGCAAGACTCCCTTGTAAAGCCCTCTACATTCTTGCTGACAGTGGATGTGCGAATGGGAAACTCAGAACAGGAATGCCATCATCAAAGTGGAAAAGTCTACTATTTTTCAAAGCCATGCAGAGACACCCCCAGACCTATCTGCTTCCTTGTCCTACAACCCACTGCTACTTTTAATTCCACCTTGACTCTTTGCCAGCTAAACAGAGACCACTAGATGATTACACTTCATAATTATTCCAAAGAGCAGATATCCCAGAGTAGAGGATGAGTAGAGAATGTTCTTTTGTGTGCAGTCAACAAGCTGGGGAGCCTGCCAAAGCAATTCAAGGCACCAGGGAGGAAGGAAAGGGCACTCTCCAAAGCCTTACCTTCTGTATCACCCACACACTGCCTACTCAGAAGACCCACAAACTAAGCCTTATGGATCCAGTGTGCTTAGACTGCAGTTCCAGCCTGAAGAGAGTTGACCTCCAAACTTTAATACAAATAGTCAACTTGTTAACTCTACAAGCCGATTTGCATAATACAAAAAATGTTTTTAAAGTTTAAACTATTAAAGTGAACTGAGAGTGCACAGTCTCGACTATTTAAAATGATGTTTTGGAAAAGGGGGATATTAACCCGCATGATGTTTCACTTGCTGTGGAAGCTAGTGCCTTTTTACCTAGGGGTTCAGGTAGGCATGGCACAATTCCACCAGCCTTGCAAACATCAAACCTACTTGTGGTTTCGTAGTGGTGGAAAACCAAGACTCTAACTTTGCAGCATGTTTGGTACTACCTGGCTTTTTTATGAATTTCTAAAATGAATGTGGGGTCTCATGCCTTCTTGCTTTCCATTTAAGGCAGCTATTCCATATTTAGTAGTTTGGAAATCTTCCAGCAGCTACTAAATATGTCTCTACTCTAAAAGTTGAAATCTTACAGCACAAGGAAATGTACTATCTGCCTTTCAGAAGTAATATGGCTGTTTAAAAGTGTTTGCTGATATGCAGCCAGAAACGGGCTCCTTCAGGACACACTTGTAGAAAAGAGACAATGGAGGAAAGCCAGAGCAGAGCAAGCCCAGAAAGCTCGTTCATGTAGTACTACTGTTGAGATTTTCTACCAAAGAAAAACAAACACAAGCATGTCATCTATGCTGGAATAAGAGCAACAGGTGGATGGTAGCCAAATACAGTAACGAAGAATATTTTGCAGATGTATTTTAAGGGGACATCATGACTGCTGCCAACATTTGCACCGTAAGGCAATAACCTCTTTATCCAAGGCAAACATGGAAGAAAAAAACGGTGGCCCTGCAGACTGCATAGCCCACAAACTATCTTCCCCATGGGTAGGAAATGAAGTATGCAGTAAATACATACAGTACATACTGGAATAGATAAAATCAGTGGTTTAAAAAAAAATAAAAATAAAGACCAGATTGTTTTTATTTAAACTGGATTTTTTTGAACAAAATGCCTTTGGAGGAAAAATATATCTAAAGATAGTTTAAATTCTTTGGTAAATGAATGCCATTAATCCATTCACAATGTCATGCTCTTCAGGAGGTTTCTGTACAATTTTTGTGTGGATTTTCTATCTAGAAGATATCACAGATGCTCAGTTTTACAGTTCTCAAAACAGGATTTGTCTCTGTAGAGATCAGATGCCTCTTCTTCACAGCAACAGTGTTATAAAATAAACACAGAGAGTTGAGAAAAAACCTTAATCCCATAATTCCTTTGCAAATCTATGCACCAGAATCAACCCCTTACCTCTTAATTGCTAAGTTTCAAACAAAATCCATGAATAGAAGATTGTTGGGAGTGGAATAGATCTGCACAAGAAGCTAAGTGTAGGAGGGGCAAGCAGCAGATATGAAAGTGAAACCTTTTGAGCAGAATACTCCAGAAGTCTTGGGCTCTTTTTATGTATAGCGAGTTTTATTGTATTATTCTTTCCTTGGAGGAGAAAACCTATAATTGCATCAGGCTATAAAAGAGACCCAGTTTGGGAATATTTTAATACAAATTCCTCTACCTACAGGTAAGGCAGGTACGCATGCAAATTATGCAGAAAACCATGATTTAAATCTAGCCATACTGACTAGTGATTTTAATCAATTTAAATCACATCCACTCTGATACACATGCTGAATGGCTGGAAGCACTGTGAGATATTCCAGCCTAAAATATAAGCAATGTGTAGATACGCCTTTTGTAGCATGTATCATTCTTTCCAAGGTGACTATGGCTTACAAGTCTCTTCTTTCAAACAGTCCTAAACAGTGAAGCCAGGCTTGTAAATACTCGTCAAAGTAAGCAGAGAAATAACTAAAAATCACATTCAGACAGGAAATCATTTATACAACAGAGAAGTCACTTCTTTCTCTAAACTTTTTAAATTTAGACTTTTTGATTAATTTCAGTTACATTAAGCATCCCATAACAATACACTGCTATAAAGCAACAGAATATAATAAAAATCTAATGAAACCTACACTCATTCTTGCTGGAGAAGACTCCTGCGAGTCCCTTGGACTGCAAGATGATCAAACCGGTCAGTCCTAGAGGAGATCAGCCCTGACTGCTCTTTAGAAGGCCAGATACTGAAGATGAAACTCAAATACTTTTGCCACCTAATGAGAAGGAGTGGAGAAGAGCCTAATGCTGGGAACAATAGATGGCAAAAGAAGAAGAGGACGGCAGAGAATGAGATGGCTAGGTCACT
>NW_025335782.1:0-3627 GCF_004798865.1 Varanus komodoensis
CCCCCCCCCCCCCCCCCCCCCGTCTAGCAGTTCTGCAGGACCATGCCATGTTTGCTGCTGGGAGGGGAGTTCAGAGAGCACTGCTGCAAGGAGCAGGATGAAAAGTCAAGATGTGGGGAGCATTGGGGGAGTGGGATTTAATAAAAGTTTGCTCAAGTATTACCCCAAGACACTGGAGGATTGTTCAGCCTCTCCAGTAATATGTCTGTTTTCACTGGAGAAATTATGAACAAGGGAACAGCACAGCTATGGGAAGAAGGGATTTATCTGCATTTGCAGGAATGACATTGCAGATATTATCCAAGTCAATGCAAATTATTCACATTTCCACAAGACAAACCCTGAAAAAGTTCTGGGGATAGAGAGATTCCCTTCGCTGCAGGAAGTATGGTCTTGAACATATGGATTTCTGGAGCAACTAAGCAAGAACTCTTTCTTCTTGCATGTAGTAGTAGTACTGATTGCAGGACTTGAATACAAATGTTGTACCGGCTTGATCTGTTTGGTTTTCACAGAGTTTGGAAGTCGGAGCACTGAGTAGCAGTGCAATTGGGGAGAGTGCTAACAGTGCTCAGGGGACAGGTCCGCATTTCTCCAAAGGCCATAGCAAAGGGGCGGCTTGGACAGGATCCATCATCAAACCACACTCTGAGGAGCCGTTGAATGCCAGATACTAGAGTGCTGAGTGAGAAACAGCCACAGGCTATGCATTAGAGCCAGCGCAGGCAAGCTGTGAGTCGCTTCACAGCTGCAGTGTAGAGACTGAGAGAGGTGGAGCTTTGGGCAAGAAGACCCCTCCTGCAGACTTGGCCGACCACCTGTCCACGTGCTCTTCCTACCTGCCTGCTGTCGCTGGGGCCCTGTCTGCTGGCCCTGCTCAGCCGCTCCTGCCATCGCCACTGCGGGCCGCCCACTGTCTTCCTTTCCATCTGGACTGACCTGGCTTTTGGCAGGAACCGGGCCGGCACAGGCAAGGCCTGCCTGTTCGGTGCTGATGCTGCACTGTGCCGACCACCTTGCTGCCCCTGTGCTGGCCCCCGGGAATTGGTGCTTGCCCTGCCTGCCCCCTGGCTGAGCGGCAGCATGAGAGGCTGCAGCTGGAGCGGGAGAGACAGCACCGTGGCCGCCGTGGCCAGAAGTTCTTTCTGGGACTTTTTCTTCCCCAGCACTCGTGGGAAGGGTCTGGGAGGGTCTTCCCGTTTGGCGTCTGCCTGGTGCCTGGTCGGTGTGGAGTGCCAGGAGGCTGGGTTTTTCCTCTTTTTTTCTGTTCCTGTTCCCGTTCCTCTTTTGTTTTGTTTTTTAGGGTCATTCAGCTATGGGCTTTTTTGTAGGAGGTGAATCTAGGGGAGTAGCCATTCAGGTGGTGATGGGTAGGGGCCATTATGGTGGGGGGAGGCGTGCCCACCTAGGAGAAGGGAGGACAGATGCCTAGTCCCTGTCCCCTCTTCTGGCCCTTCCCCCATCGATGGCTCACAGTGACGAATTTGCTCAACAGTTTGAGGGGAAAATCGCTTGGATCCGTCAGAAGCATGACTCTACTGTTTGTGTACCTCAGTCTTTGGAAGTGTTCAGTGTGCTGTCTTATGTTTCATTGCTGGATGAGTTTCAGTTGTTGTGACCTGAGGATGTGGACAAGGTGCTTGGCTCTGTCCAATTTACCACATGCCCACTTGACCCATGTCCCACTTGGTTGGTTGGAAGGTCTGTGGATAAGGTTTGGCCCTGGATCCAGGAGGGTGTCAACGCTTCATTGAGAGAGGGAGTGGCCCCTGTCCCACTGAAGGAGGCAATGGTTAGGCCACTCCTAAAAAGGCCAGGCCTTGAATCCAGGGATACTGGATACCTACCATCACCAGTCTTCCATTTTTGCGCAAGGTGCTGGAAAGGGCAGTGGCTCAGCAGCTTCAGGCACTCTTGGAGGATACGGAATATCTGGATCCATTTCAATTGGGTTTTAGGACTGGGTACAGGATGGAAACAGCCTTGGTCGCCCTGTGTGATGCTTTGTGCAGGGAGAGGGACTGGGGGAGTGTGACCCTGTTGGTTCTTTTTGACCTCTCAGCAGCTTTTGACATCATCAAACATGGTGTCCTTCTGGACAGGCTGGCCAGGTTAGGAGTGGGAGGCACCACTTAGTGCTGGTTCCACTCCTACCTGGCTGATCAGGTCCAGAAGGTGCTACTGGGGGGCCATTGTTCTACCCCATGGAAGATGCATCACGGGGTTCTACAGGGCTCTGTACTGTGCCCCATGCTGTTTAATATCTACATGCAACTTCTGGGAGAGGAAACTTCTGGAAGAGGTCATCTGGAGATTTGGGCTGAGGAGTCAGCAGTATGCTGATGACACTCAGCTCTACTTCTCTTTTTCATCTAATCCAGGTGAGGCTGTTGCCGTCCTGGGCCAGGGCCTGGGCTCGATAGTGGACTGGATGAGGGTCGATAAACTGAGGCTTAATCCTAGTAAGATGGAGGTACTGTTGGTAGGGGGGACCTTTGATAGGTTAGAAGGGCATTACCCTGTCCTGGATGGGGTCACACTCCCCCTAAAGGAGAGGGTCCACATTCTGGGGTGCTCCAGGACCCCAGTCTGTCCCTGGAGTGTCAGGTGGACTTGGTGTCCAGGACTGCCATTCTCCAGCTGCAGAGGATTTTCCAGCTCCTCCCAGAGCTAGACAACAGGAACCTGAAGATAGTTACCCATGCTCTGATAACTTCCAGAATAGATTATTGTAATGTGCTCTACATGGGGCTGCTCTTGAAGACGGTCTGGCAATTGCAACTGGTGCAGAATCAGATTGCTGGAATGGTGACTGGTACTTCTAGAGTGGCCCATATAACAGTTCTGAAAGAACTTCTCTGGCTACCAGCTGGGCTACCCAGGCCCAATTCAGGGTGCTTGTACTGACATAAAAAGCCCTAAAAAGCTAGGTGCCTGGCTATCTGAAGGACCGTTTACACCTATATATACCTATGCTCCCAGTCAGCTCAGCTCAGGAGGCCCTTCTACGAGAGCCACCTATCAGGGAGATGAGAGGAGTGGCAACTTAGAGAAGGAACTTTTCAGCTGCTGCTCCCCATCTTTGGAATGCCTCCCCTAGGGAAATTCACCTGGTAGCATCTTAAGAGTTTTTTAATGTGTTTTATTTTGTTTTAATTTGTTTATGCACTTTAAACCACCTAGAAGGTCCTCAGCAGTTACAAGGGGCCTATAAATACATGTATAAGTAAATAAATAAAAAGAGGTGTCCAAGGTCATTGGGTGGAGGGAGGTGCTGCAGGATGAGAGGCATCTCACATAGTGTCAACGGCAACCACCAACCTGTCATGGTATGCTGGCCAACACCAGCCTTGTGACTGAGCCAACCAGGCAGAGCGTGGCAACGAAACCACCCATCGTGTCTTTACTGTAACCTCCACTGGGACCTTCTCGTTCCAGCTTCGCCATGCCTGGTTTCCACCCCTCCTCGGCCTGGTGCTTCTGCTTTGTCGTCCTGCTCGGCTTTTCGCTGGCCTCCAGCGCCGACACCGAAGAAGATGCCGTGGTGCACACCAGCTACGGTCCAGTCAAGGGCAAGCGCCTCCCAGCTGGCAGAGGCAGTGTGACGGCCTATCTGGGCATCCCCTA
>NW_025335782.1:6548-7690 GCF_004798865.1 Varanus komodoensis
CAGGCTGTGTGCGCGCACACGCACGTTTGGAGGAGGAGGACAGAAGCGGAGAGTCCACAGCACCCCGATTAACACCTGGGATCCCTGGGGGTGGGGGGGGAAGCATGACGTAAGGACTCCTGTGCACCTGCGATCAATCAGTAGGAGGACCATAACAGAAAGTCCACAGCAACCCCATTAAATCCCACGCCTGCAATGCCTGGAGGTGGGGAGTGGAACTGTCAAGTACAGGGTGCCATGCAGCTGTTGTAAATAAGTGGTTCCCAGATCGACGTGCAATATTACCACACGGTGGTGGCTCGTTTGTCGGAGTAAGAAGAGCAATGCTTGATTTGTTCCTTCCTTCCTTCTGCTTCAGCAGGCAAGGCAGAGCATGCGGAGAAGGAATCCCCTGCTGAGTAGCTGGATCCCAGAAGGAAGGTCAGTAGATCCTGGAGGGCTGGCTGGAGCTGGGGTGGAGCGGGGAGGAGGCAGGGGGCAGAGGCAAGGCTGGTATGTTACCCCAAAGGGTCCACACTGCACTTGTGCCTCGGGGTCAACCTTTGGGGTGGCTGTCTGCATCAGATGCCTGGTGGCCACTTGGCAAGTATGGCAGGGATCTCTTGCCTGGCTCACCTTGTCAGGTCTCCCGGGTCTGAAAAGTCCACCAACCGCAGGGAGGGCGATCAAGCCCCACAACCAGCCATGGGGGGGCAGGCAGGCTTTTGCGCACAGAGGCTGGGCTTCTAAGCTACCCTGATTAAGCCATGGTAGGTTTGCACAGAGCAACACCCCCCTCCTGGGCTTAGAAGCTGGGTGGCTTGTGCTGTGAACCAAGTCAGTGTGAATCATGGTGCGTGATGAGAACCGTGAAGCCACCTGTGATGGCAGGAAATCTTGCTGTTTTATCTGTTCACGACCTCTGATGCCGTGCAGCCCCCTGCTGAGCTGGGAACCCTCTCAAGGATGCAGCTTCCCGAGGGGGCCCCGGGACACGTGTGGGGCTTGTGCGATGCGCGGCTTCTGTGTCCATGCAAGCAAGATGAACCCGAGGCAGGGAGCCACTGCAGAAACACTCCCCGCCTCACCTCGGGGCAGCCCTGGTGCGGGAGGGTCTCCTGCAGAGGGCCAGCTCCTTGCCACGCCTCCCTTGGAGGTGCCCG
>NW_025335782.1:8799-10195 GCF_004798865.1 Varanus komodoensis
TATGTTGGGTTTTGAGAACCAATCAACAGACACACTGGTCAGTCCTCTGGTTTTGAGCTAGCAGGTGGCTTGTTGTGTTGTCCGAACTAAAAAACGGCACTCCTTGGAGTACCAAGGCGAGAACCAAAGAGGCACTTGGCAAGAGCGGCCTGTGCTAGCCGGACAGGGCCTCTGACAGCTGGCTGCCCTCCGATGCCACTGACTGAGGCATTCCCAGTCCTCTTGCCTCCACTCCAAGATCTTCTTGTGGCAAGAGCGGGCGATCACCTGCCTGGTGCTGGGAGAGGAGCAGAGCCCCTCGCTTGATTTCTGTGCCCCCCCATCCATGCGAGCAGGAGCGGAGAGGTCCCTTGGGAGACGGGGCCAGATGGACCTGTGAGCCACCGCAGATTCCCCCTGCGACTCCCTCGCCCGCCAGGTGGAAGCCCCTCACTGGCACGAGCCCTTCCGCTGGGCGGCGGGGCTTGGGCAGGGGCTGCTTTTCAGACGACACTGGTGGAGACCATGCTTTCCCTGGCTGGCCGAGGCCGCGCCCAGGGCAGTGTGAGGGCCAGTGGGGGAGGGGCAGGAGTGGTGCCTGCTGGGATTGCTGCACGCTGTGGGGCTGGGGGAGACTGGCTGCCCCTGGAGGGAAGGCGGGGGCGTGGAAACCAGGGTCCGGCTGGGCCGGCCCACAAGCTGGGGTGCCGTGCCGCACAGTCACAGCGGCATCGCTTCGTGTGGTGCGTCAGCGCAGCCTCGAAAAGCGAACGGGCCCTGCACTCGGAAGGGCTCTGGAGCAGGGCAAACCTCCCCCTGGGACTGCTTGGGCAGCAGATACTCCGACTGCGGCCCAGTCTTGCCCTGTGTTTCGGGAGAGGTGAAGGACCTTCTGCCTGATAGCCTGGCAGACAGCAAGGGGCTCAGGGGAACCTAGCGGGTCCAAGGCACGAGGACAGTCCTGAGAGCCCTTGCGGAGGCAGGGGGTGTGTGTCTGCCACCTTCCAGACCAGGCTGGCTGCCAGGTGCAAGTTTGGAGTTGCACACTCCCATTTGCTACATCCTGAGATCACACACGCACGCACGCACACACACACATGCCATGTTAGTCTCTCTGGGAATGGGAAGGCTTCTGTGGTTTCTCAGACTTAGGGAAATTTATTGCTGGGTGCATTGAAAGGCAGGCTCTTCTCAGGGATGTTCACGGATGCTGGTCTTTCCAAGAGTGCAGGGAGGCGTGCTGGGGATTGAGGGCTTCCCCGTTGCCTGGAGCCCTATCACTAGCCTATGAAAGAAGAGCCTGCTCCTTTCCACCTCTTTGCCTTGACGTGGGTGTCCACCATGCACGTACAGAGTGTCCTCCGCCCACTGCATGGGCAGAGTCCAGGCGGGGTCATCGCCCTTTCCAGGATTATGT
>NW_025335782.1:10978-12572 GCF_004798865.1 Varanus komodoensis
TCATCTTCCGTGTCGGCGCTGGAGGCCAGCGAAAAGCCGAGCAGGACGACAAAGCAGAAGCACCAGGCCAAGGAGGGGTGGAAACCAAGCATGGCGAAGCTGGAACGAGAGGCTCCCAGTGGACGTTACAGTAAAGACACGATGGGTGGTTTCGTTGCCACGCTCTGCCTGGTTGGCTCAGTCACAAGGCTGGTGTTGGCCAGCACACCATGACAGGTTGGTGGTTGGTTGTTGCCCCCGTGTTTAGCAACAACCCACACATTTTGCTAGCTTACTTGCAGTGCCACCTGAGGGAAGCGTGAACAGAGTTGCCTGGAAGAGCCAGGCAGCACATGTAGGATCCTGCTCTTAGAGAATAGCAAGCACTTTCTCGCTCCTCCAAAACAAGTCCATACTGTTGATAATTTGGGCTAGCTGGTAGCACCAACTTTCCCCCTTCATCTAGCTGTTCTGGAGGACACCGTGTTTGCTGCTGAGGGGCGAGTGTGCACACTTCAGAGGGCAAACCTGCAAGGAGTGGGTCCAGAAGTGGGGGGCATTTCTGCTCTTGGGGAGAGTGGGATTTGCTCAATAAATGTTTGCTCTGGCATCTGCCCAGGTCACTGCAGGATTGTTCACCTTCTCCAGTAATGTGTCTGTTTTTGCTGGAGAAATTATGAACAAAGGGACATCTCAGGTATAGGAAGAAGGATTCCAGGTTTCAGGAATGAAATTGTAGTTATTATCCCATCAGTACCAATATTTGCATTACCACATCATTGACCTTGAAAGAACAGCAGATTCGGTTCCCTGCACTGGAGGAAGTAGACCTGTGTCGAAATAGACTTATTGACCTAAGCAAGAATGGCATGTTTTTTTTTTCACAAAAAGAACACATTGAAGAACTCTAATACATTCTGGACATTTGCCAACCTGACACTTTAGAAGATAAAGTGTGGCTCATCAGGTGCTCTCAGCAAAGTACTAAGTGCCATTATGGACTTCTTCGGGAATGTGCAGGTTAGGAATGTAAATGCTACATCTGTGTAAGATCTCTTGGCATTCTTATTTTTCTTTTACATTTTTTCTTCCTTTCTGTGCATGGCTTCTTCGAAGAAAACAGTAAAAAGAATCGAAAAGGAGGTGCTTGCCCTCCAGATTGCCTCAAAGGTTTGGGGATCTTCTTGCAGTGATTCCATGCATGTGGGCCGAGAAAACAAGCCCTGTTTTGCACTCACACACACACACCAAACACTTAGAAATGAAATGAAACGTTATTCATCCGAAAAATGTAGAGCTGGCCAAGCTTTTAACCTGATGTTGCCCAGGCAGCAAATATTCCTGTTTCATCCTGATGCGCATCAGATTGCAGCTTCAACATCATCGTCATCATTTCATTTATAGTCTGCTGTGTGTTTGTGTGTGAGTGTGCGTACAAGTGCATGCAAGGAACCCTAGGTGGTTCATATAGTTCATCCTCAAAACCACAGCCCGTCATCTGCTCAAAGTCAACCAGTGGCCTTCCCCTTACACTGGGGATCTGCAACTGTTACACAGGCAGGAAGTATTACACCTCCACAGGTGGCGTTTGCCCATGATAATTAAGCTTGTCTGA
>NW_025335782.1:13319-14715 GCF_004798865.1 Varanus komodoensis
ACATAATCCTGGAAAGGGCGATGACCCCGCCTGGACTCTGCCCATGCAGTGGGCGGAGGACACTCTGTACGTGCATGGTGGACACCCACGTCAAGGCAAAGAGGTGGAAAGGAGCAGGCTCTTCTTTCATAGGCTAGTGATAGGGCTCCAGGCAACGGGGAAGCCCTCAATCCCCAGCACGCCTCCCTGCACTCTTGGAAAGACCAGCATCCGTGAACATCCCTGAGAAGAGCCTGCCTTTCAATGCACCCAGCAATAAATTTCCCTAAGTCTGAGAAACCACAGAAGCCTTCCCATTCCCAGAGAGACTAACATGGCATGTGTGTGTGTGCGTGCGTGCGTGTGTGATCTCAGGATGTAGCAAATGGGAGTGTGCAACTCCAAACTTGCACCTGGCAGCCAGCCTGGTCTGGAAGGTGGCAGACACACACCCCCTGCCTCCGCAAGGGCTCTCAGGACTGTCCTCGTGCCTTGGACCCGCTAGGTTCCCCTGAGCCCCTTGCTGTCTGCCAGGCTATCAGGCAGAAGGTCCTTCACCTCTCCCGAAACACAGGGCAAGACTGGGCCGCAGTCGGAGTATCTGCTGCCCAAGCAGTCCCAGGGGGAGGTTTGCCCTGCTCCAGAGCCCTTCCGAGTGCAGGGCCCGTTCGCTTTTCGAGGCTGCGCTGACGCACCACACGAAGCGATGCCGCTGTGACTGTGCGGCACGGCACCCCAGCTTGTGGGCCGGCCCAGCCGGACCCTGGTTTCCACGCCCCCGCCTTCCCTCCAGGGGCAGCCAGTCTCCCCCAGCCCCACAGCGTGCAGCAATCCCAGCAGGCACCACTCCTGCCCCTCCCCCACTGGCCCTCACACTGCCCTGGGCGCGGCCTCGGCCAGCCAGGGAAAGCATGGTCTCCACCAGTGTCGTCTGAAAAGCAGCCCCTGCCCAAGCCCCGCCGCCCAGCGGAAGGGCTCGTGCCAGTGAGGGGCTTCCACCTGGCGGGCGAGGGAGTCGCAGGGGGAATCTGCGGTGGCTCACAGGTCCATCTGGCCCCGTCTCCCAAGGGACCTCTCCGCTCCTGCTCGCATGGATGGGGGGGCACAGAAATCAAGCGAGGGGCTCTGCTCCTCTCCCAGCACCAGGCAGGTGATCGCCCGCTCTTGCCACAAGAAGATCTTGGAGTGGAGGCAAGAGGACTGGGAATGCCTCAGTCAGTGGCATCGGAGGGCAGCCAGCTGTCAGAGGCCCTGTCCGGCTAGCACAGGCCGCTCTTGCCAAGTGCCTCTTTGGTTCTCGCCTTGGTACTCCAAGGAGTGCCGTTTTTTAGTTCGGACAACACAACAAGCCACCTGCTAGCTCAAAACCAGAGGACTGACCAGTGTGTCTGTTGATTGGTTCTCAAAACCCAACATA
>NW_025335782.1:15824-16966 GCF_004798865.1 Varanus komodoensis
CGGGCACCTCCAAGGGAGGCGTGGCAAGGAGCTGGCCCTCTGCAGGAGACCCTCCCGCACCAGGGCTGCCCCGAGGTGAGGCGGGGAGTGTTTCTGCAGTGGCTCCCTGCCTCGGGTTCATCTTGCTTGCATGGACACAGAAGCCGCGCATCGCACAAGCCCCACACGTGTCCCGGGGCCCCCTCGGGAAGCTGCATCCTTGAGAGGGTTCCCAGCTCAGCAGGGGGCTGCACGGCATCAGAGGTCGTGAACAGATAAAACAGCAAGATTTCCTGCCATCACAGGTGGCTTCACGGTTCTCATCACGCACCATGATTCACACTGACTTGGTTCACAGCACAAGCCACCCAGCTTCTAAGCCCAGGAGGGGGGTGTTGCTCTGTGCAAACCTACCATGGCTTAATCAGGGTAGCTTAGAAGCCCAGCCTCTGTGCGCAAAAGCCTGCCTGCCCCCCCATGGCTGGTTGTGGGGCTTGATCGCCCTCCCTGCGGTTGGTGGACTTTTCAGACCCGGGAGACCTGACAAGGTGAGCCAGGCAAGAGATCCCTGCCATACTTGCCAAGTGGCCACCAGGCATCTGATGCAGACAGCCACCCCAAAGGTTGACCCCGAGGCACAAGTGCAGTGTGGACCCTTTGGGGTAACATACCAGCCTTGCCTCTGCCCCCTGCCTCCTCCCCGCTCCACCCCAGCTCCAGCCAGCCCTCCAGGATCTACTGACCTTCCTTCTGGGATCCAGCTACTCAGCAGGGGATTCCTTCTCCGCATGCTCTGCCTTGCCTGCTGAAGCAGAAGGAAGGAAGGAACAAATCAAGCATTGCTCTTCTTACTCCGACAAACGAGCCACCACCGTGTGGTAATATTGCACGTCGATCTGGGAACCACTTATTTACAACAGCTGCATGGCACCCTGTACTTGACAGTTCCACTCCCCACCTCCAGGCATTGCAGGCGTGGGATTTAATGGGGTTGCTGTGGACTTTCTGTTATGGTCCTCCTACTGATTGATCGCAGGTGCACAGGAGTCCTTACGTCATGCTTCCCCCCCCACCCCCAGGGATCCCAGGTGTTAATCGGGGTGCTGTGGACTCTCCGCTTCTGTCCTCCTCCTCCAAACGTGCGTGTGCGCGCACACAGCCTG
>NW_025335782.1:19981-21575 GCF_004798865.1 Varanus komodoensis
TCATCTTCCGTGTCGGCGCTGGAGGCCAGCGAAAAGCCGAGCAGGACGACAAAGCAGAAGCACCAGGCCAAGGAGGGGTGGAAACCAAGCATGGCGAAGCTGGAACGAGAGGCTCCCAGTGGACGTTACAGTAAAGACACGATGGGTGGTTTCGTTGCCACGCTCTGCCTGGTTGGCTCAGTCACAAGGCTGGTGTTGGCCAGCACACCATGACAGGTTGGTGGTTGGTTGTTGCCCCCGTGTTTAGCAACAACCCACACATTTTGCTAGCTTACTTGCAGTGCCACCTGAGGGAAGCGTGAACAGAGTTGCCTGGAAGAGCCAGGCAGCACATGTAGGATCCTGCTCTTAGAGAATAGCAAGCACTTTCTCGCTCCTCCAAAACAAGTCCATACTGTTGATAATTTGGGCTAGCTGGTAGCACCAACTTTCCCCCTTCATCTAGCTGTTCTGGAGGACACCGTGTTTGCTGCTGAGGGGCGAGTGTGCACACTTCAGAGGGCAAACCTGCAAGGAGTGGGTCCAGAAGTGGGGGGCATTTCTGCTCTTGGGGAGAGTGGGATTTGCTCAATAAATGTTTGCTCTGGCATCTGCCCAGGTCACTGCAGGATTGTTCACCTTCTCCAGTAATGTGTCTGTTTTTGCTGGAGAAATTATGAACAAAGGGACATCTCAGGTATAGGAAGAAGGATTCCAGGTTTCAGGAATGAAATTGTAGTTATTATCCCATCAGTACCAATATTTGCATTACCACATCATTGACCTTGAAAGAACAGCAGATTCGGTTCCCTGCACTGGAGGAAGTAGACCTGTGTCGAAATAGACTTATTGACCTAAGCAAGAATGGCATGTTTTTTTTTTCACAAAAAGAACACATTGAAGAACTCTAATACATTCTGGACATTTGCCAACCTGACACTTTAGAAGATAAAGTGTGGCTCATCAGGTGCTCTCAGCAAAGTACTAAGTGCCATTATGGACTTCTTCGGGAATGTGCAGGTTAGGAATGTAAATGCTACATCTGTGTAAGATCTCTTGGCATTCTTATTTTTCTTTTACATTTTTTCTTCCTTTCTGTGCATGGCTTCTTCGAAGAAAACAGTAAAAAGAATCGAAAAGGAGGTGCTTGCCCTCCAGATTGCCTCAAAGGTTTGGGGATCTTCTTGCAGTGATTCCATGCATGTGGGCCGAGAAAACAAGCCCTGTTTTGCACTCACACACACACACCAAACACTTAGAAATGAAATGAAACGTTATTCATCCGAAAAATGTAGAGCTGGCCAAGCTTTTAACCTGATGTTGCCCAGGCAGCAAATATTCCTGTTTCATCCTGATGCGCATCAGATTGCAGCTTCAACATCATCGTCATCATTTCATTTATAGTCTGCTGTGTGTTTGTGTGTGAGTGTGCGTACAAGTGCATGCAAGGAACCCTAGGTGGTTCATATAGTTCATCCTCAAAACCACAGCCCGTCATCTGCTCAAAGTCAACCAGTGGCCTTCCCCTTACACTGGGGATCTGCAACTGTTACACAGGCAGGAAGTATTACACCTCCACAGGTGGCGTTTGCCCATGATAATTAAGCTTGTCTGA
>NW_025335782.1:22322-23718 GCF_004798865.1 Varanus komodoensis
ACATAATCCTGGAAAGGGCGATGACCCCGCCTGGACTCTGCCCATGCAGTGGGCGGAGGACACTCTGTACGTGCATGGTGGACACCCACGTCAAGGCAAAGAGGTGGAAAGGAGCAGGCTCTTCTTTCATAGGCTAGTGATAGGGCTCCAGGCAACGGGGAAGCCCTCAATCCCCAGCACGCCTCCCTGCACTCTTGGAAAGACCAGCATCCGTGAACATCCCTGAGAAGAGCCTGCCTTTCAATGCACCCAGCAATAAATTTCCCTAAGTCTGAGAAACCACAGAAGCCTTCCCATTCCCAGAGAGACTAACATGGCATGTGTGTGTGTGCGTGCGTGCGTGTGTGATCTCAGGATGTAGCAAATGGGAGTGTGCAACTCCAAACTTGCACCTGGCAGCCAGCCTGGTCTGGAAGGTGGCAGACACACACCCCCTGCCTCCGCAAGGGCTCTCAGGACTGTCCTCGTGCCTTGGACCCGCTAGGTTCCCCTGAGCCCCTTGCTGTCTGCCAGGCTATCAGGCAGAAGGTCCTTCACCTCTCCCGAAACACAGGGCAAGACTGGGCCGCAGTCGGAGTATCTGCTGCCCAAGCAGTCCCAGGGGGAGGTTTGCCCTGCTCCAGAGCCCTTCCGAGTGCAGGGCCCGTTCGCTTTTCGAGGCTGCGCTGACGCACCACACGAAGCGATGCCGCTGTGACTGTGCGGCACGGCACCCCAGCTTGTGGGCCGGCCCAGCCGGACCCTGGTTTCCACGCCCCCGCCTTCCCTCCAGGGGCAGCCAGTCTCCCCCAGCCCCACAGCGTGCAGCAATCCCAGCAGGCACCACTCCTGCCCCTCCCCCACTGGCCCTCACACTGCCCTGGGCGCGGCCTCGGCCAGCCAGGGAAAGCATGGTCTCCACCAGTGTCGTCTGAAAAGCAGCCCCTGCCCAAGCCCCGCCGCCCAGCGGAAGGGCTCGTGCCAGTGAGGGGCTTCCACCTGGCGGGCGAGGGAGTCGCAGGGGGAATCTGCGGTGGCTCACAGGTCCATCTGGCCCCGTCTCCCAAGGGACCTCTCCGCTCCTGCTCGCATGGATGGGGGGGCACAGAAATCAAGCGAGGGGCTCTGCTCCTCTCCCAGCACCAGGCAGGTGATCGCCCGCTCTTGCCACAAGAAGATCTTGGAGTGGAGGCAAGAGGACTGGGAATGCCTCAGTCAGTGGCATCGGAGGGCAGCCAGCTGTCAGAGGCCCTGTCCGGCTAGCACAGGCCGCTCTTGCCAAGTGCCTCTTTGGTTCTCGCCTTGGTACTCCAAGGAGTGCCGTTTTTTAGTTCGGACAACACAACAAGCCACCTGCTAGCTCAAAACCAGAGGACTGACCAGTGTGTCTGTTGATTGGTTCTCAAAACCCAACATA
>NW_025335782.1:24827-25969 GCF_004798865.1 Varanus komodoensis
CGGGCACCTCCAAGGGAGGCGTGGCAAGGAGCTGGCCCTCTGCAGGAGACCCTCCCGCACCAGGGCTGCCCCGAGGTGAGGCGGGGAGTGTTTCTGCAGTGGCTCCCTGCCTCGGGTTCATCTTGCTTGCATGGACACAGAAGCCGCGCATCGCACAAGCCCCACACGTGTCCCGGGGCCCCCTCGGGAAGCTGCATCCTTGAGAGGGTTCCCAGCTCAGCAGGGGGCTGCACGGCATCAGAGGTCGTGAACAGATAAAACAGCAAGATTTCCTGCCATCACAGGTGGCTTCACGGTTCTCATCACGCACCATGATTCACACTGACTTGGTTCACAGCACAAGCCACCCAGCTTCTAAGCCCAGGAGGGGGGTGTTGCTCTGTGCAAACCTACCATGGCTTAATCAGGGTAGCTTAGAAGCCCAGCCTCTGTGCGCAAAAGCCTGCCTGCCCCCCCATGGCTGGTTGTGGGGCTTGATCGCCCTCCCTGCGGTTGGTGGACTTTTCAGACCCGGGAGACCTGACAAGGTGAGCCAGGCAAGAGATCCCTGCCATACTTGCCAAGTGGCCACCAGGCATCTGATGCAGACAGCCACCCCAAAGGTTGACCCCGAGGCACAAGTGCAGTGTGGACCCTTTGGGGTAACATACCAGCCTTGCCTCTGCCCCCTGCCTCCTCCCCGCTCCACCCCAGCTCCAGCCAGCCCTCCAGGATCTACTGACCTTCCTTCTGGGATCCAGCTACTCAGCAGGGGATTCCTTCTCCGCATGCTCTGCCTTGCCTGCTGAAGCAGAAGGAAGGAAGGAACAAATCAAGCATTGCTCTTCTTACTCCGACAAACGAGCCACCACCGTGTGGTAATATTGCACGTCGATCTGGGAACCACTTATTTACAACAGCTGCATGGCACCCTGTACTTGACAGTTCCACTCCCCACCTCCAGGCATTGCAGGCGTGGGATTTAATGGGGTTGCTGTGGACTTTCTGTTATGGTCCTCCTACTGATTGATCGCAGGTGCACAGGAGTCCTTACGTCATGCTTCCCCCCCCACCCCCAGGGATCCCAGGTGTTAATCGGGGTGCTGTGGACTCTCCGCTTCTGTCCTCCTCCTCCAAACGTGCGTGTGCGCGCACACAGCCTG
>NW_025335782.1:26836-29119 GCF_004798865.1 Varanus komodoensis
GTATCATCAGGATGGCGGCCAGTGAGTCCCCAGGGGCTCAGTTCTGGGACCGAATCTGTTCAACCTTTTGATGAACGACCTGGAGGAGGGGATAACCGGCCTGCTGATTAAATCCACGGATGATACCCAAGTGGGGGGTGGTAGCCACAACTGAGGAGCAGGTGATCCAGATCGAGGCTGTGGAAGTGGGCAGGGGACAACAGGATGGCATTCAATAAGAATAAGTGCAAGGTCTCACACTTGGGGCACAGGAATAGGTGTCACAGGTGCAGGAAAGGGGACAAGAGGCTGAAAAGCAGCAATTGTGAGAGGGATCTCAGGGTACTTGTCAGCAGCAGGAGAACATGAGCCAGCATTATGATGTGGCAGTTAATCAGGTCAATGCTGCCCTTGGGGGTATAGCCAGAAGCATGGCTTCCAGATCTAGTGGTGTTGATACTGCTGCACACGGCTCTGGTGTACCCACAACTGGAGTACTGGGTCCAGTTCTGGGCTCCACATTATAGGAGAAACACAGCTAGGTTAGAATCGGTTCATTGAAGGGTCACAAGAATGGTAGCCAGGTTGGGAGGGAGGACATATAAGGAGGGATAGAGGGGACTGCATCTCTTCAGCCTGGAGGAGAGGAGACTCCAAGGGGGCCGTTTAGCAACGTCCCCTTATAAGGGGATGTCATGTGGAGGAGGGTCCTGACCTGTTCTTTCCTGCAGTGGAGGGCAGGATGCATTCAAATGCGGCAAAGCTTAAGGAACCCGGCTTCAGGTTGGATGTCAGGAAGTACTTCCAGGTGGGAAAAGAAATGGACTTCCAGGATGGTGGTTGAGACACCATTAGTGAGGATGTTCAAGAAAGGTTTGGACAACCAAATGTCAGGGATTAGATAAGCAGAACTGGCTGGAGCTGGGGGTCAGACCAGATGACTCAGGAGCCCCCTTCTGACTCGCTTTGCTCCTATGTTTCTACTTCTTCCCGCCCCCCCCCCCACTGCTACATGCTAGAGTAGTGCTCCCAGAGGCCTCCTTGTGCTGCCCCACTCTGAGCCTGCATACAAGCAGCCCAGCCACACCACGTTGCCCCCACTCCCCTGCTGCACGTGTGTCCATATTCCTGTGTGGGGCACTCACATGCCACCAGGGGCTCCCTCCCTGCAGCAGCCAGGCCCCTGGAGAAGAGAAGACTCAGAGGGGATCTGTTGGCGACATACAGGTATGTGAGGGGATGTCACATGGAGATGGGTACAGACCTGTTCTCTCCTGCAGAGGAAGGCAGGATGCTCAACAGGGCAAAGCTCAGGAAACCAAGGTTCTATTTAGATGCCAATAAGCACTTCCTGACAGTCAGGACCCCGAGGGTGTGGAACGGGCTTCCACGAGAGGTCCTGGAAGCTCCATTGGTGAGGGTGTTCAAAGATAGGCTGGACATGCACATGGTGGGCATGTCGTGAGCGGAGCTGGCTTTAGCCGGGGGTCAGACTAGATGGCCCGGGAGGCCCCTTCTGACTCGCTCTGTTTCTATGTTTCCATGTTTCTATATGGATTTATCTGGATATTTTAAAAGCTATAAACAACAGAGATAGTGATATACTACACTCCTGAGTACCTGATAAGGATTGTTGTGTCTAAAAAAATAGAAAAGACTAACAAGAAAGCCATTGAGAGCTTTCTCTGTTCCATAAATGATGTATAATCATTTTAACTTGGTGAAATAAAGCTCAGCAACTTGATATGGAAATAGAGCTCCATCTGCTGGATGACTATTGAATTTTTTTAATTTGATGGAATAAAGCTTAAAGAATCAGCAATTTAATGGGATTTTGAATATTGATTTCTGGGTTTTATATTGTTGATGCCATGAAAATAATCACAATTTGAAAAAACCTTGCTCTGTCTGGACATGTGAAATAAGACCATCAGATCTGAGCCTAACCAGAGCTACAAGATTAACACATACAGACAGTGAAGAAAATTTAGAGGGAGCCTCAGGAGCTATGGCTGAAGACAAGACCTTGAAAGGGTATAAGAACATTTATTTATTTATTTATTTATTTATTTATTTATTTATTTATTTAATAGCATTTTTATGCCACCCCATCGCAGAAAGCCTCTGGACTCAAGTATGAAAGAATGGAAAGAAGAGAATTTTCGGGAATTGAAAAGAAGAGAGAGCAGTTGAAGGAGGATATTAATAAATAAACAAAGGCTATTGATCAGATAAAGACTGAAAATCTCCTCTGAAGCAGAGGAGTTGGCTAAAGCTAATATTTTGGATATAATTTCCCATTCT
>NW_025335783.1:0-53213 GCF_004798865.1 Varanus komodoensis
TCAGATCTAATTCCTTAAATCTATTTGTCACCTCTACTGTATATTCATCAGGGATATGATTTAGGTCATACCTGAGTGGCCTAGTGCTTTTCCCTACTTTCTTCAACTTAAGCCTAAATTTTGCAACCAGAAGCTCATGTTCTGAGCCACAGTCAGCTCCTGGTCTACTTTTTGCTGACTGTATAGAGCTTCTCCATCTTTGGCTGCAGAGCACATAGTCAATCTGATTTCTTTGTTGACCGTCTGGGGATGTCCATGTGTAGAGTCTTCTCTTGGGTTGTTGGAAAAGAGTGTTTGCTATGACCATCATATTCTCTTGACAAAATTCTTCCAGCCTGTGCCCTGCTTCATTTTGTACTCCAAGGCCAAACTTGCCTGTTATTCTGGTTATCTTTTTGCTTCCTACTTTAGCATTCCAATCCCCCATGATGATAAGGACATCATTTTTTGGTGTTAATTCTAGAAGGTGTTGTAGGCCTTCACAGAACCAGTCAACTTCAGCCTCTTCAGCACCAGTTGGGGCATAGACTTGGACTACTGTGATGTTGAATGGTTTGCCTTGGATTCGAACTGAGATCATTCTGTCATTTTGAGGATTGTATCCCAGTACTGCTTTTCCTACTGTTTTATTGACTATGAAGGCTACTCCATTTCGTCTGAGGGATTCTTGCCCACAGTAGTATACCTGATGGTCATCTGAATTAAATTCACCCATTCCTGTCCATTTTAGTTCACTGATTCCTAAGATGTCAATGTTCTTCTCTTGTTTGACCACATCCAGCTTCCCTTGATTCATGGATCTTACATTCGAGGTTACTATGGAGTATAGATGTTTGCAGTATTGGACTCTCCTTTCACCACCAGATACAACAGCAATTGAGTGTCCTTTCGGCTTTGACCCAGTCACTTCATTCTTTCTGGTGCTAATAGTACTAGCCCTCTGCTCTTCCCCAGTAGCATATTGGACACCTTCCGACCTGAGGGGCTCATCTTCCGTTGTCATATCTTTTTGCCTTTTGGTACTGTCCATGGGGTTTTCATGGCAAAGATACTGGAGTAGGTTGCCATTTCCTTCTCCAGTGGATCACATTTTGTCAGGGCTCTCTGCTATGGCCTTTCCGTCTTGGGTGACCCTGCACGGCATAGCTCATAGCTTCATTGAACTAAGCAATTCCCTTTAGCATGACAAGGTAGTGATCCATGGAGGAGATCAATTGATTACCCATGTCTAAAAAATTGATTACCCATGTCTAAAATTATTGGAAGAGTGTGTGTATGTGCACATACCTGAGGGTTTGTTTGTTTGTTTTTTTGGTCCCAGAAAAATTAGTAATTGGATGCCTGCACAATGATTAATCCATTCAGACTGGGATCTCCATGTAGAGGCTGGGTCTAAACTGCAGACCTCATGGCACAATATCTGGCCCAATTTTTGAACTTTTCTGTTCTTGCCCACCCACTGATACATTTGTTTTTACCACCTAATCTGATTAACATTTCTGGTGAACTTGAAAATTTGCTCAAACTTTTGTGGCATTGTGTTTGATTGTAAGAAGATGGTTTGGTAATGCCCAACTGGATTTTAGAATTACTCTGACTTTATAGGATTTTCTGTTTTGTTCTGTATGACAAACTCCAAATTGTTTTGCTCATCACTTGGTGTTCCTGATATTTAAAATTAATGCTATTTGAAATGCTTTATGGCATAGAGTCATCATGTTAAGATGTTCACATTCATTCCACATTTCTTGTGGTAAATGATTTTAAAGCTGCAAATCTCCAACAATGTAGCTATTTTGTTTCAGCTTGGAAGTGGAAATTATTGATTAGGAGGAATGAAACCCAATCTTCCACTGTATTGCAAGCACTATGAATATATGTATATATGACTGGACTTACCAAAAGTCCTGATTTAACTGAGGGAAGCTAGTATGCCAATGAAGTATCATGGCAGAACATCACTGTACCTCAAGGAGTTAGTTGTGTGATATACTGCAGTTCCTCAGTAATGCATCCCAGATAGCTTTAGCACTGAGCCTAACTTCTGTTGACAAGGCAGAACTGGCTTTTTAAAAAATGCTTTTTTCTTGTATGACCCTGTTTTTGGGAGTGGACTTATTCTGTGCATCAAAACAATGTACTTGGCACTACTAGAGTTAGATCCATGCTGGCCACTGGCCATAGAATGCTGCTCATCATTTGGTCTTAAGTATCTACTCCCAAGTCTAGCTGTGAGTGATCATGAACATGCAAATGGGTGGTACTAATGTAATATGCTTAAGAATACAAAAATCTCTAAAATTGCCCAGCTAATTGGAACTTAGCTCAAGCTAGGACCATGGAACAGTCAGCCAAGACCATGAGGACGTTGGGCCCGCTCAAGGGGGTCACTCATTTTCATCTACTTGGTTCCCTGGCAAAAGAAAAGGCTTAATTAAACAAGTGTTCTCTTATTACTTTGTTAAGCAGGGAAATTTCAGTAAAAATCAGTTTCCTTTTTCACTTGCATGTTCATAACCTCTCAGTGTCAAAAAAATCTGCTCTTCCCTAGGTAAGACCAGCCACTCCTGTTGCCTGTTCATATGTTTCCTATGTGAGAACACATTATTTATTGGGATGGCAATCACAGTACTAACAACCTAGACAAGAGATGAGGATTTGTGGTGTTCATAGAATCACAGAGCAGTAGATTTAGAAGGGGACAAAAGGCCATCGAGTCCAACATCCTGCTGTTGCAGGACACCATGTAACACCATCCTACTCAAATGGCTGTCCAGTTTCTTTTTGAATATCTCTAGTGTGGGAGAGCCCACCACCTCTCTAGGTAGCTGGTTCCACTGTTGTATTGCTCTGACAGTGAGGAAGCTTTTCCTGATGTCCAGCCTGAACCTGGGTGGTTGCAACTTGAATTGATTATTCCAGTCATACCCTCTGGCATCAGCAAAAAGAGATCTTGACCTTCCTCTTTGTGACAGCCTTTGAGGTACTTTTAGAGGGATATCATGTCCCCCCTCAGTCTTCTCTTCTCAAGGCTGAACATGCCCAGTTCTCAGCCTTTCCTCGTAGGGTAGTGTTGAGGTTAGCAGCCCAGCATGTAAACAATCCACACTTTCACGAGCAAGAAAACTAAAGTCCTTTAATGCTAATTATCCACAAGCTTTACAACTCTATAGATAAGCACTTCAATTGAGGTCTTTGGTGTGTAGATGTTAACCCTCTAATGGCTTCTCTCCCCGAGCCCACGTGGGTCTACTCCTCTAAGTCACGCCTTTCCTCCCTCTTACATAACAAAGACTGTTGCTGTTCATATCTTCGTAGAATCTGATGATTGGCTGCTCGAGAGAAATCCACCATGCCCACTGAGTCTTCTGTTTCATGCTCAGGGAGATCAGCATCAGAGGGGGAAGGAGCAGTTTGCTCTGCCTCCTTCTAAGTAGAACGTGCAGCTTCCTCCATCTCGGGATTCCCTGGCTTCGATGAGGGCTCAGGCGTTTGCTCAATGGGCCGGGAGTCAGAGGGAGGTGCAGCTGCTTGCTCATCCACCCCTAGACTGGGTTGTGGGGTCGGCTTTTGGGCACAGGGTGTCAAGCACAAGACCTCCTCATGAGTCACTGTCTCTGTCAGGGCTTCCTGCACGACAGGTAGTGTTTACAAACCCTGGATCATTTTTATTACTCTTCTCTGTGCCCTTTCTAATTTTCTGCATTTTTCCTAAATCTTGGTGCCCAGAACTGGACACAGTACTCCAGATGAGGTTTGACTAGTGACTAGTGAGGATTATAGAGAAACTACTACTTCTCATGATTTGGAAGTTATACTTCTATTAATGCATCCAAAATAACATTTGCTCTTTTTGTTGTGTCATTACATTATTAGCTCATATTTAGCCTGTTGTCCACAATAAGTCCAAGGTATTTTTCTTTTTCAGTAATGTTGAGCCATTTATTCCCCATCTTGTACCAAATGCATGTGGTTTCTTTTTTCTAGGTAACTTTGCACTTGTCACTATTGCAGCTCATTTTGTTGCTTTCAACCCAGCATTCAAGTTTATCAAGATCTCCCTGGATCTTCTTTGTGTCTTCTAGGGTATTTGCTATTCCACCCAGTTTTGTATCATCTGCAAATCTAATTATCTTTCCTTGTACTTCCTCATCTAAATCATAAAGATGTAGACAAGGTGCTTGGACAAGTACATCCTACCACTTGCTTACTAGACCCATGCCCATCTTGGCTACTTAAGAAAGCCAAGGACAGGATTGGGACCTGGATCCTGGAGGTGGTCAACACCTCTTTAAGAGACGGCCGGGTACCTGCCCTGTTAAAGGAGGCGGTAGTATGGCCAGTCCTAAAGAAGGCATCCCTGGATCCAGAGGTGGCTGCCAATTATAGACCAGTGGCCAACATCCCGTTCCTGGGCAAGGTACTAGAGCAGGTGGCGGTGGGACAACTCCAAGCACTGTTGGATGAAATTGATTATCTGGACTCATTTCAGTCCAGCTTCAGACCCGGGTATGGCACTGAATCTGCCTTGGTCGCCCTGTATGATGACCTGTGCAGGGAGAGAGACGGGGGAGTGCATCACTGTTAGTTCTCCTGGACCTCTCAGCAGCTTTCGATACCATCGACCATGGTATCCTTCTGAATAGGCTGGTGGGATTGGGAGTTGGAGGCACCGCATGGCAGTGGTTCCACTCCTACCTCAATGGCCGATTTCAGAAGGTGGTGCTGGGGGACTATGGCTCTGCGCCATGGCAGCTATGCCATGAAGTTCCGCAGGGGTCCATTTTGTCCCCTTTGCTCTTTAACATCTACATGAAACCGCTGGGAAAGGTCATCAGGAGGTGTGGGCTGCGGAATTATCAGTACACTGATGATACCCAGCTCTACCTCTCATTTTCTACCAATCTAGGTTAGGCAGTGGCTGTGCTGAACCGGTGCCTGGCCGAGGTAATGGGCTGGATGAGGGCCAATAAACTGAAGCTCAATCCAGACAAGACAGAGGTCCTGTTGGTGGGCGGCTCGGACCTTGGGATGGAGGACTTGGGCCTTGTCCTAAATGGGGTTGCACTCCCTCTGAGGGACAGGGTTCACAGCTTAGGAGTGCTCCTCAACCCGGAGCTGTCTCTGGAAGCCCAGGTGACGGTGGTGGCGAGGAGCACCTTCCTTCAGCTTCGGCTGATCCATCAGCTGCGTCCATTCCTTGAGAATGACTGCCTGGCGACAGTGACACACACGCTGGTAACTTCCCAATTAGATTTCTGTAATGCGCTCTACGTGGGGCTACCCTTGAAGACAGTCTGGATACTTCAATTGGTGCAGAATAGAGCTGCCAGGTTGCTGACGGGGACTGGGCATTGTTCTCATATAACCCCAGTTCTCCGTCAGCTCCACTGGCTCCCGATTGAAGTCCGGACCCAATTCAAGGTGTTGGTTATGACCTATAAAGCCCTAAACAGGTTGGGACCTGGATACGTAAAGGAATGCTTACTCCCATATATGCCCTCCCTCCCGTTGAGGTCAGCAGCAGATGCCCTTCTCTAGAAACCATCTGTGAATGACATCAGGAGGATGAGTACCCGGAGGAGGGTTTTCTCGGCACTGGCGCCCCATTTATGGAATGCGCTCCCCAGGGAGGTCCACCTGGTTCCGTCGTTATTAGCTTTTTGGCGCCAGGCTAAGACCTTTTTATTTAAAACTTATTTTAATTGTTAATTTATTTATTTAACTAGGGTTGTTTTTTTTTAGCCGAGAATGCACTGAGGTTTAATTGAGGTTTTATTGAGGTTTTATGGTACTGGGGGGTTTATTGTACTGGGGGTTTTAATGTATGGTTGACATTTTTTATATGTGAGCCGCCCCGAGGCTTATTGGAGCAGCATAGAAATGTTTTAAATAAATAAATAATAAAGATGTTAAAGAGCACTGGGTCTAGGACTGAACATTGTGGCATCCCACTATTTATCTCCTTCCAGTTTGAGAAGGTGCCACTGATGAGCACTTTTTGTGTCCGATTTGCCAGCATGGTTTGGATCCACCCAATAATGTCTCTATCTAGTCCATTTTGTTGCTAATTTGCTTATCAGAATGTCATGGGCACTGTATCAAAAACTTTTCTAAAGTTAAGTTAGATTATGTCCACAGTTTTTCCTCTGTCCGTTCAGGAGGTAATGCAGTCAAAAGATGAAACTAAATTAGTCTGACAGGATTTATTTTTGATGAATCCATGCTTCCTTTTAATAATCACTGCATTTTCTTCAAAGTGCTTGCAGACCTTTTTTTTTTTTAAATAATTTGCTTCAAATTTTTCCAGGGATTGATGTCAGACTAAATGGTCTGTAGTTCCCAGGTTCATTTTTTTCCCTTTTTTGAAGATGGGGACAACATTAGACTTTCTCCAGTCATCTGGCACGTCTGTTTTTCAAGATTTTTTGAAGATATTTCATGTTCCCAATATTTTAATGGTTAATTGGTTTTATCTTTGATTTTATCATTAATGGTTGGATGCAGTGTGTTGTGTGTTGTTGCTGCATGTGGTTGTTTTATTTTTTGTAAGCTGTTCAGAGACTTTATTCTTGAACAGCATATAAAATCTTTAAATAAATAAATAAAACAAAATAAGATAATAGCCAGTGGTTCTGGTAGTTCCTTTGTTAGTTCTTCTATGACTCTGGGATGGAGTTCATCAGGCCCTAGAGATTTGAATGTGTTTATTCCATCTAAGAATTCCTTAGAAAGACCATTTGTCTTTCAATCTTGGGCTTCCATCTCTCACTTTCAGCTTGTACTTCCTCCTGGTTGTAGATTCTCTTGTGGGAGAAGACTGAGGTGAAGTAGGAATTGAATGCTTCTGCCTTTTCTTTGTCGTGTGTTATCTCTCTGCCATCCACTTTAAGTAGCTGGGCACCCTTCTCTTTCTCATGTCTTTTGTTCTGGGTGTATCTGAAGAAAACTTCCTTGTTCTTAGCATCCCTTCCTATACTCAGTTCATTTCTTGCTTTAGCCTCCCTGCAATTCCTTGCTATTTGTTTACATTCTTTCTTTGTGGCTTGGCCCTGCTTCCACCTCCTGTACATGTTCTTTTTTATTTTCAGGTTGTCACTTAAATTTTTGTGGAGTCATGTGTGCTTCCCTTTTGCCTTCTATGTTTTTTTTCTTGTTGGAATTGTTTGTAGTTGTGCTTGGATAATATTCTTTTTCAAGATTTTCCACCCTTCTATGACTCCTTCTCCCTTAAGAGTGAGTTGTCATGGCACCTCACTTATCATTTTTCTGAGTTTGTTAAAATTGGCTTTCTTGAAGTCCAGTGAATGTGTTTGGCTGCAGTTAGCCTTTGTTGCCTTTATAATTGAGAATTCAAGTATTGCATGGTCATTTTCTCCCGGAGTTCTTGTGGCTGCTGTTAGGTCATCCCTGTTAGTATTAAATCGAAAACAGTTGATCTTCCCTTCCTTCTGCTGGAAGAGGTTGTCAGCAATGCATGTCAGGAATCTCTTGGAGGGGCCATGTTTGGCAGAAATTGAAGTCCCCCATAATGACTACATCATTCTTCTTGGAAATGCTGACAAGTTACTTTTTGATGGTTGCATCCTTGTCTTCTTTTTGACTGGGTGGTCAGCAATAGATGCCAATAACTGTTTTTCTTATTTTAAGCCAGATGCTTTCAGTGGGGCTACTAAATGATTGAATAATTGCAGTTATTTCTGGTCCAGAGGAAGATCCAGTTTTCTCACTTCTAGCAGCAGCTTTGGCATTAGGTTGTAGTAAACAGAAAGATCTTCTACTTTGACCTCAATGTTCAGAATCTTAGAAAATTTACTGGTGTGATCAAGGTCTAGCGTCTCTGATCCTAGATCAAATTCAGGGTGCATTCTTAAAGTCATACCACCTCAGGGTACATTATTGCCTGATTATACCTTTTGGTTGCATCTGTTTTGAAACGTACACATTGAAAATTAGGTGTTCTAAACTTAAGAACAAATTTGTTCCATAGTTATTCATCCATGCATTTAGTTAGTTTCTCCCTCAAGCTGCATGCCACTGTATTAAACTGTACACTAATTGCCCATATACCTACCCCATCCCCCAAAAATGGAATCATTGAACATTTTCATGAGATGATGCACAAAACAGAGGTAGCACTCTGAGAGTGAAATGTAGGAATGGCATCAGTTGCTGACACGGGGTATGTATGAACATGATAACCCATCCTGGCAATAAAGCCCAGGGAGTTGGACGTTGTGCAAACAACCATGGTATGCCCAACAAATGCACAGGCTCACCATGGGCTCTTCATCTCTCTTTCCCTCCTTCCCATTTTAATTTCCCCAAAGGTAGCCCATTTTAACTGCTTTATTTATTATTAGATTTTTATCTGTGGGCAGGTTACAAAACATCCATAATAAAACATTAGCAAATATTGTGATTTTATTTTTGCAATATAATCAAACACAGAATAAAAACTCACAGTAAAGTCACACAGTAATTTCAGTTCTCAATAAAAGGTCCAGGTCTTGCCTTGGTTTTTGAACAGCCCATTTTCTTGGTGACAGGCTCGTCTTCAGACATTGCAGATATGAGTTGTATTGCATGGTCTATTCTTAAGTAAATGTGCTGGTGCACGATAGCATGGCATGCACCACCAACTTCTACAGCAGCAGACTGAATCTCTGAAAACAGGAAAGAAAAGGCAGCCATCTGCCTCAGTGTTCCTGAATTATTAAGGTGTGAGCAGCTGCCTCTGTGAACTGTGATTGCTTGAGAGTCACACAGTCATGACCAGGTCAAGAACCTGATGGGTCCTGGGATAGTTATCTATAGTGAGCCTCCTATTGTGCCCCAGACTACATACTCTACAGACAGACAAAAATGTATAATCCATATAGGGCTTGGTCTCGAATGGCCAATGGAAATTCACTAGCTATAGGAAGCATATGTTCAGTGTGGCGGTGAAAACTGCTATAACTAGTTTGTTGATATGGATCAACACTGCTATTGAAGCTTTTGACTAAGCCTTATGGGTGTGGCTGCAGAAATGGTCATAATGAGCACCTATATTTCAGATTTTATCTCATACACTTTCATTCACATGCATGTCCACATAATGTGCACCCATCCTCAAACAATTGCATATAATACATATGCAACCGTCAGAGTTTTTTTGCATTTATGCTGACAATAGTAGACATTTTCTAGGTGGTTTTTCCCTGTTTTCATATCTGAGTTTCAATGTTAAAAGAATATACCTTATAAAAGAAACCTCCTACTTATTCAAAGCCTATATTTTTCTTAATACACACTAAGCCTCCTAGCTCTTTAACCCAAGGATAATACCTACTTCTGTTGGGTAGTTTCTTTAAAAATGTTTTTAGTAATATTTGTCATTAAACTATAGAATAAATATTGGAAAAGGAGTAGAATATAATGGCCATGATCCACTAACCTCAATGTTTTTAAGACTCACTGATACCAATGGAGAGTTAAACATGTGCTTAGGTCTCTCCCTTTGAAATCAATGGGATTTAAAAATGTTCAGTTTTGGGTGGATCATGTATTATCTATGCATAATCTTAAGGGATTATTTATGAAGAACCATTTCAAATGTAGTCAATACACACATCTCAATGTTTCTTTTATGTCTTTTGTGTCCTTTGTTTCTCTAGATAGAAACTATTTTGACTTCTCTAGATAGAAACTATTATATGTATTGCTTTGTAGATTTGTGAATACTTTGATGTTATATTTATCCATGTTATTATGTTTCAATGAAAGATAAATCTGCTTATAACTGTAACAAAGTATGGCATTTTGAATGTTGTACATTGTCAATTAGTTTAATGCGTCTTCTAAAGCTTTGATTGTTTCATAATTACGCTTTCCCTGAAAAAGGGCCATCTGTGCTCCAGAACATCTTGAATGTTAATTAAATCTGTGGCATTGTTGTTTGCACTCATTCACAGCTCTGGTTCAGATGTAACAATCATGGTCCAGCAAGCCATGGTTTATTGTATCAGGAGCAAACCTTGAGCCTGTGCTGATTAATTGATAGTACAATTAATGCCACATCTCGTTTGACCCTAAATCTGAGAAAAGTGCTTTATCCAGAGTGTGCATGCTACAAACTACATAAGTCCTGGTTTAGTATTTGCAGCTCTGAAGCTTCTGGCTATTTCACATTTATGTTTTAAAGTGAAACTTAGTACTAGTTAGCCTTAATGGAAAGTTAGAGTCCAATGAATCAAAACATGCTTTTAAAGCTGGTGACACCAATCAACCAAACTATTGAGATGCTGGGAAATTATAGAAGATGGCTTGAACAGGGTAGATAACTCATCAACCTCGAATATACTGTTAAGTGATGGTATTGCTAAGGGGCGAATGCACTGAAGTTTGAAGGCCAAAGCAATCAATTTGTTTAAATGAAATGGTACAGCTTTGTTCCAAACATATTAACTTACATATACTAAGAAGACCTATTTTGTGTCCGTTATTCTAGGTCTGCTTTTAGGAGGTTTTAAGTTTAGTTTTTCTTCACATCACATATCAATTAAGAAACATTTTTCCCACAGAGGGGATAGATAAGTGTTCAAATAACAGATCAAAATGCCATAAAATATAATTTAAAATGCTGGATAAGTCTGGAGAGGCAGACACTTTAATTCCATTTTTCTGTTCCTTCTCAAGTATACTAAAAAGGTAATAGTAGCCAGAGTCAAAACAAAGAGAGACAGAAATCCTATTCCTAGTATAGTACACATTGTGCCTTCCTTCTTCAATGACAAAAACATGTAATTTTGAATTGGTGATATTGCCAAGAGTGATTAATATAAGTACTCTTTGAGTACTTTGAGCAACTTTGAGTACCTGGTTTATAGTGTTTTGAACAACATAAAATGCAATGTTCACATTTTTAAGTGTGTGTATCTGTGAGAGTAACTAATATTCTTTCTAAATGATTTTTAATGCTTGTTCATCAGTCGGTGAAGGAAGACAATGTGTATCCTATACAGCATATACCAAAAAGAGTGGATGTTCTTTTGGAATAATTGCTCAGGGTAGCTGAAGCATATCTCTGTTCTGCAATTTCTCCAAGATGTATTGTTGCTTCTGCAAAGAAAGGAAAATAATTATAATGAGTTCTTATAAGATTCTGAATACAAGATGAATCAAAAGAAATACATTTCCTTACCAATTCCTATCACCATAGAAACTCACCAGTTTTGCTTGGTCTGTTGTACCAATTGATTGATAAAAGGTAGTTACACTTAAAAGCCTATGTTGCCCCTGAAGGGGGAAACTTTAGAAAATATTGGTGACTTCTTGTATTTTTAGTATTGCTGCTCTCATTATTTAGTACTGCTTGCTCCAGTTTACCATGTTAAATGATCATATGAAGCAACTCTGCTTTAGCAGTGAAGGACTCACAAGTCCTGAATATTGTTTTCGTTTGCTGAAGCATCATTCAATTATTGTAACTTCAGAGAGATCAATATCACATGGAGAAGACTAAGAAATGCTAACCAAGAGGCAAAACTTTAGTTTTACATGTATATGTTTCCTCTGTGGAGCAAAATTTGGTGAAGTAATGTTTTGAGCCATGCTTCTACAAGACCAGTCGTTCCCATTTCAACAACTATGAAAGCTGACAGGTATACATGTAAAATGGTGAAATGTCCTTTCCTGAAAAGTATGTTGAACAGGATGCTAACCAAACTTAGAACTGATTAAAAGGGTTTCTTTCAAGCAGCTGTATCACCACTACCCCAGCAATCCCTTCGTCTTGCACCATTTCACCACATTCATTCCTTCAGTGTGCTTTTGCACATGATCAGGTACCAGTGTGCATTCAAATGTAATCATGGGTTGTTGTACAGTACAACATGCTTAAATAATGTCACATGAAAGCTAAGCCTCAGGATTTCATAGCAGGAAGGACTGAATAAATCCAGTGGGAGGAAGAAAATGGCACTGAGCAAAAGGTGGTACAAAGCAGACCAATCTGGAAACCTAGGAACAGCATTATAGAATATTACACTCTAGCAGCACCCTGGCTGCTGAGACAGACTGAGGACAGTGTCACATATTCTGACTTGCAGTATATGAGAGGTTTCCCATAGTACACATGCAAAATGTGAGTATCATATAAGTAGGCAGAACTGCAGCCCCAAACCAGTGCAACAGTGTCCTTTCCTGTTGTCTTAACATGTACATAGTACAATGGTCACATCGCCATGATCCGGAACCTGCTGTCAGAGGAATCCAGTGGGGCTAGCATAACCCTCCAAACTTGGAAGGCTGTGAGTATTCTATGCACAGTGGGAGGAGTATGGAGGCAACATATGCCTCATCCCCTGCAAATTAGCTAGTCTAGCTGGGGAGCGAAGGAGGCTGGAGTGCCTGCAGGATATGCAGACGATGACAGCCTTGGTGGTCTCTTCTCCCCAACACCCAGAACTTCCTCTTTTCCTCTTCTCTGGGGTCAGTCTTATGACCTCAGCTGACTCAGTTCTTTCTGCAGCAGCTGAAGGAGAGGGGAGGCTAATTGCAGCATGGATCTGCAGCTCTGAGGCTGGACTTTTCTGATCTTAAAGCCAAATGATACCAAGACCCTCTTGGTGCTATCTAGGGACCAGTGGATTGTTTTGTTGACAGAAGAAAAGGTCTGTGATTCCCAACATTCCCCCGAGAGCATGTTACAGGATTCTTTTTTGTCTAAACATGCATAAGATGTTGCCCTAAAATAAATGGATAACTGAAAGACAGCCAGTCTCACTGTGAATGTGCTATGTTATAAACATGAGCAGGAGAAGCCATTTTGATGATGCCATACTTGCAGAAAGGACTTTGTCCTGTATTGCTACCACTATCACTGGTTCCCACACTCTCTGCATTCTGGAAGGGGATCAGAATGATTTATTAAACCATGGCTTTTAAAGATAGGTTTGAATTTTCTTGCTTGTTTTCTCTATCTAGGTTGGCTTCAGAAAAGCAGTATGTAAGTACTATAAATAAAGACTGAGCAAAAATCATGTTTAGTGCTGACCTAAATGTGACTAAAAAGGCGAGCAGTTCACTGCCTCTGTCTTATGCCTAGTCTTCAACAAACCTTTATGCATTATTTGCTATACTCTATTTCATGCTTAACATTTGCTCTTGAAAATTCATATGGAAAGCTAAATATTAACCTGTATTGGGTAATAGGGCTGCAATTTAATTGTCAAAGCATCTACTGCACTAACATGAGGGACCAGGCTGATGCAATTGTATGCTCTATTTGACTGGTTTAGTTAAGGAATGATCATGCAAACTTGTTCATCACCCATTTTACATGCTAGAGCACAACATGGCAATATCTGTATCAAGTTTTTCCAAATGCATGGGTCATTCAGACGGAAACTTTTTAATAAGGCAAACACATTCCAATATGTAATTTTTTCCATTCAAGTTTACACCTCCAGTTTAGCTACTCTGTTTAAAAAAGAAAAAAGTATGAATCATCCATCTCTTTTAAGGGGATAGGGGGCAGTCAAGTCCAATGTAGTTATGTCAAAAGGGGAAGCATTGTTGTTTCATTTTCTATGATTAATTTGTTCCAGTTGCAACAGGAAGTATTTATAACACTTGGCAACCTGTGTTTACATTGGCAACACAAAAGGTACTATGCCGTGTATTTGTTTCATTTTAATATGCCCTTTGGAAAGTCAGGCATGGCTGTAATTTTATAAACCCAAGGGAGTTGGAGACTTGAAATAGTTTACTTTAAAAATTTCTATGGCAGCGTGAAGGAAAAAACACTGAAGCCAAACTCTTATACATTGTTTTGGGGTTTAAAAAAAGCAGAAAACAAAACCATATTTCTCAAAATGTAAACAGATGAATCATCTATGACCATTTAGATAATAAGCACATGTAACAGGTGAATAAACTATCACTTTTACAAGTTCCAGCATGAAGCTATATTTCAAACATACTGACATTCAATTTAAATGCAGTTTGAATGCTGTAACCATTTACAGTCTGTAGAGAAGTCAGTCATTACCCAGTTCACATGTAATGACCATTCTTGGGTTGTTTAACCCAGGTAGTGTCAAGGCTGAACAGCTGCTTTTCACACACTTGTCACTTTTTACTTTTAATGAAACAACCATTGCTAGGTTGTTATGACATCTGAACCTAAAATTCTGGGTTATTTAGGAGTTTCATAACCAAGGGTCAACCCAGCAATGATCCCTTATTCATTACTGGTTAACACAAGATTGTTTAAAACCTTAATCCCTCCCACCTGAATTACTGCAACATGCTCTATGTGGGGCTGCCCTTGAAAACAGTCCAACCACTGCAACTTGTCCAAAATTGGGCAGTGTACCTGGTAGCCAGGATGGGTAGCCACAAGCATATTTCCCCAGTCCTGCACAGGCTCTTTGGCTGCTGGTTGCCATCCAGGCCTAATTCAAGCAGCTTGAATTATAACAATTCAGTTATAACAATAACATATAAAGCCCTAAATGGCTTAGGGCCAGGTTATCCAAAGAAACACCTATCTCCACATGTACCAACCCGATCCCTGAGGTCATCATCAGAAGCCCTTCTCTGTATCCTTCCCCCTAGTGAAGTTAAGGGGGAGATGGCAAGGAGAAGGACTTTTCCTGTGATAGTGCCCCAAATCTGAAATTCACTCACGTTAGAGAGTTGGCTGGTGGCTACACTTTATATCTTTGAGGTCCAGTTAAAAACTTATCTCTTTGATAAGTACTATTGTGGGTGAGCTGTCTGATTACAGTTCAATGGTTTTAAATTATTTATGTGGTCTTTCTGCTGCCATACTTTTTTTATTTTGATGCTGATTTTATTATGGTCATTTTAGTACTCATTGTTTAGTTTTACATTATTACTGATGATATTTTAATCATGTTGTGAGCCTCCCAGACAGCCTATGACTAATGTGGTGGCATACAAGTTAAATAAATAAATAATAACCCACCATTCCAGGTTTGGACATCATTAAAAAGAACCAGGAATGAGACAACCCATACAATCTATTACACATACTACCTGACACCAGTGTTATTGTTTTCTGTATATGTGAACAAAATATAGACTGTTGGATATTCATATACAAAATTCTGTATCTGGAAAATACTACTGCTCTCCAATTTGTTACTATGGAGTCATTAGCTTCTCATAGTACCAAATTCCCTATTGCGTTTTCTGCATTCAGGACAACAAATAGTCTTGTTTTGTAGCCAACTGCATTAAACTTTCAGTGATCCTAATGAGAGCAGTAGGAGCTTCAGTATACTTCAACCCAACTACATGCCACTCCTCTCTGAAACACATCTGCAATCAGCACTCCATTACATGGGAACAGCTTAGTGTTCAGGGACCATTTAAAACACTGTCTTCTCCCAGTGCATGTGCTTTAGCAGTCAGGATGACTCCCTTTCATCCTTGGAAGAGCTGTCTTCCCAAGACAGACTATTTAGAGTAGTTTGTTCTCTCTCCTCTCTTTTATTTATTTATTTTATTTATTAAAACATTTTTATGCCGCCCCATTCGCCGAAGCCTCGGGGCGGCTTTTCCCAACTGACTGAAGCCCACACATGCACATTATGACCATACCAATCAGGGCTTGCAAATTCAGGACAAAATCATAATTGAGCACCGTTTGCTTTGACCTTCATAGGGCCTGTCTGGTCTAGAAGAAGCCAGTGATTAGGAAACGACGGGACAGAGAGCTAAGCATGGAGCAGTATTTTGTCCGCTTTGTATTGGTGATAACTCATCATATTTACACTATCAAATCAATGTGTGATTTGGAATATAGGTATTCCTTGATATTCATAAGTTCTCCAAGGAAAATATGTATACAAGAATGGTTATATTAGGGGAAAGTATACATAAGAATGCATATGGGGGGGTGACCTTGTACAAAATGCATTACACATATATGGCAAATTGTTTGCAAGACATATGTACATTAGGAGAAATGTGCACAAAAATGAATATATGTTTCTGTGCAAACTTCTTTTTTTAAAATCACAAACTGATGCAGATATAGGATGAAACTAATGAAGGATTAGAAAAATGAAGAAGTGAGAGAAACTGGCTTTTGGCTCTGGCCTCTTGGCAGAGCAGCAGAGGCACAGGCTGGGAGCGAGTGCTGAGTGGCCAGGGGACTGGCGAAGGCAAGGTAGGAGCTGGGCAGCGGAGCAGAGGGCCAGGAGCAGTGGACAGGAAGGGCATCATCCCCTTGTCTGTGTCCCTTAGCTGCAGCCCCGGTTGTCCGGAGACTCCCTTCCCCGAGACACAGAGGTTTGATTGTTTGTTTTTGTTTGTGCTGTGCTGTGCTGTGCTTTGTTTTTCTTCCAATTTAAGTTTATTTTATCCTTGTGTGTGTGTGCGAGTGGGTTTTTGTCTGGGAGAACTGGGCGAGTGAGAGGAACTGCAGGAGAAACAAGGCAGGGGACCAAGGTAAGGTCTCAGAAGGGATACCGATGGCAGACCAGGAGATGGCCTTGGCGGGAGTCATGGGTGTTGCTGTCCGCTGCGAGAGCTGCAACATGTTCGTCCTTCTCCCCCAGGAGAGGCAGGGATACACTTGCCCTCGGTGCAAGATGGTGACCCTGCTAGAAGAGGAGGTGAGCTGCCTGAGGGCCGACAGAGCTCTCCAGGCCCCCCCCGGAACAGCCCCCCTCTGGACAGAGGGTTGAGGGAGAGACCACGGGAGGAGCAGCCAGGGATACATGGAGGCATGTCACCCACAGGAGGAGGAGGCCAGCACAGCCTCCTCCTTCTCCTGGCACCAATCTGGAGCTGGGAAACAGGTTCTCTCCACTTGGGGAGGCTGGGGCTGATGAGGCCTTGGGGGACCAGCAGGACCCCCAGCCTGGGACGTCAGGCGGCAAGGGGGCCACTGCGGGAGAAGTGAGGGCCAGGGCACGGCTGCCCACCAGCACCAGAAAGGTACGGTGGCGGGTGATTGTTGCTGGGGACTCCCTGCTGAGGGACACTGAGGTGGCGGTGTGCTGCCCCAACCTGGAGACAAGGGAGGTTTGCTGCCTGTCGGGCACACACATCCTGCATGTGAAGGACAGAGTGGAGCATCTTGTTCGCTCTGGGGGTCACCAGCCGCTCCTGGTGATCCATGTGGGCACAAACGATGTGGCCAGACAGGGTGTGGTTGGGACCACCAGGGACTTTGAGGCCTTGGGGAAGAAACTCAGGGAGCTGAAGGACCAAGTGGCCTTCTTGTCAATCTTACCTGTCTGAGGATTTGGACCCGGAAGGGACAGGAGGGTCTCCGAGGTGAACGATTGGCTTAGGGTGTGATGCCAGAAGGAACGCTTTGGGTTCCTCGACCACAGCACTCATTTTCTTGCCAATGGACTTCTGGCAAGGGACGGGTTATACCTCACAAGGATGGGGAAAAGGTCCTTTGGAGATGCTCTAGCGAGCTGCATCCGGAAGACTTTAAACAGAGCCGGGGGGGGGGGTCAGGCCCCCCAGAACTGTGTCTGCACTGGACAAGTGTGGGGGGAGGATCAGGGCTCTGGGAGCAGGGTTTTAGAGATACTGCAGGGACAGACAGGACTCCTTCAGAGAAGGGCCAGGTATTAGGGAGGTTGGGAGGAAGGAGGAGGCTGGGAACTCCAAGGAAAGGAAGTGGTGGGAAGGAGTTGAGGTGCGTGTACACCAATGCTAGGAGCATGGGTCATAAGCAGGAAGAGCTTGAAGCTCTCCTGGGAATAGGAGGGTATGATCTGGTGGGAATCACAGAAACTTGGTGGGATGAAAGGCAAGTCTGGAATGTGAACACCTAAAAAGGTATCATATTTTTAGAAAGGACAGGAAGGGAAAGAGAGGTGGGGGCGTGGCTTTATACGTCAGGGAATGGATAGGATGCAGCGAGATAGAATGCAGCACAGATGGGGATTCGGTAGAGGCAGTCTGGGTGAAACTTAGGGGTTTTGACAGGGAAGGAGACCTGACAGTGGGGGTATGTTATGGCCATCCAGGTCAACTTGAGACGTGAGTTAGAGGGATTAGACGAAAGAGGAACCTCCGTAGGAAATGGGTACTGGGGCAAATAGACAAAAGGGTATACCGGAAGGAGGAGGCCCGTTGCAGAAGGATTCTTCGCAAGGCTAAGGCTGATTACGAGCTGAGATTTGCCAAGAATATCAAGAGCAACAAAAAGGGCTTCTTTCAGCATGTAAATAGGAAGAGGAAGGGGAGACAAGTGGTGGGACCACTAAATAAGGAGGAAGGAGATCCAGTGATTGATATGAGGGAACAGGCACAGATGCTAAATGACTATTTTGCCTCTGGGTTCTCCCCAAAGCAGGATGGGGGATATCCGCATAGGAGATTAGATGAGGCTGGGGACTTAGGGGCACAGATTAGAGTCACCTCTCCTTGAAGTTGAGGGGCTCCTCAGGGCATTGGACATTACAAAGGCGCCAGGCCCTGACGGGTTACACCTGAGAGTACTTAGAGAGTTGGCAGGGGTTCTCTCATGCCCGCTGGCCTCCATTTTTGAGACTCATGGAGAACAGGTGAAGTTCCAGAGAACTGGAGGGTGGCATCAGTGGTCCCAGTTTTCAAAAAGGGTAGTAGAAAGGACGTGGGGAATTAGAGACCGGTTAGCCTTATGTCCATTGCAGGAAAAACAATGGAAAGGCTCATAATAGAGAGAGATCTAGTGATGCTAGATAGGGAAGGGAGGCTGACGGCCACACAACACGGCTTCCGCAAAAACAGGTCCTGCCAGACAAACCTTGTGGAATTCTATGACAAGGTTTCGAGATGGCTAGATGGAGGGGATGCAGTGGAAGTGGAATACCTGGATTTCAGCAAGGCCTTTGAGAAAGTGCCCCATGATATCCTGGTGGAGAAACTGAAGAGTTTTGGGATACGCCAAAGCACTCTCCGGTGGATTAGGGCATGGTTGACTGACCGAAAGCAGAAGGTAACCATAAGCGGGGAATCATCGGGATGGCAGCCAGTGACAAGCGGGGTCCCCCAGGGCTCTGTCCTGGGGCCGATCCTGTTTAATCTTTTCATTAACGACATGGAAGAAGGGGTGAACAGTCTGCTGATCAAATTAGCAGACAACACTAAAACTGGAGCAGTGGCCACAACTGAGGAGCAGGTACTCCAGATCCAAAAGGATCTGAACAGACTATGGAAGTGGGCAGGAGACAACAGGATGGTGTTCAATGTGGATAAGTGCAAGGTCTTGCACTTGGGGCATAGGAATAGCTGTCATAAGTACAGGTTAGGTGACAAGTGGCTGGAGAGCAGGTCTTGTGAAAGGGACCTCGGGGTACTGGTTGACTGCAGGCTAAACATGAGTCAGCAGTGTGATGCGGTGGTCAAGAGGGCGAATGCCACTCTTGGTTGCATAGCCAGAATTGTGGCTTCTAGATCAAGAGGGGTATTACTACCACTCTATACGAGTCTGGTGCACCCACAACTGAAGTATTGTGCTCAGTTTTGGGCCCCTCATTACAGAAAGGATATAGCCAGGTTGGAGTCAGTGCAGCGTAGGGCCACAAGGTTGGTGGCCGGTTTGCAGGGGATGCCGTATGAGGCGAGACTGAGGGAACTGGGTCTTTTCAGCCTGGAGAAGAGGAGACTCAGAGGGGATATGTTGGCAGAGGAAGGCAGGACATGCTCCAACAGAGCAAAGCTCAGGGACCCAAGGTTCCATTTGGATGCCAGGAAGCACTTCCTGACGGTCAGGACCCCGAGGGTGTGGAATGGGCTTCCACGAGAGGTAGCTGAGGCCCCATCAGTGCGGGTGTTCAAGGATAGGCTGGATGTCCACATGGTGGGCATGTCGTGAGTGGAGCTGGCTGGTGCCGGAGGTCAGACAAGATGGCTCGGGTGGCCCCTTCTGACTCGCTCTGTTTCTATGTTTCTATGTTTCTAAATTGAAATTTACATAATAATCTGTCTGTAGATAGAAATGCTTTCTCATTTCATATTATTCTAAAAATGTGAGGAGACTTTCTTGGGCTATAATGATTTTGTGAGATACAAAGAGGTACTGAAGAAGATATACTGAAATCTAAACATATCACAGATTTGTAAAATAATTTATGTGCAAGAACTCCCTTTTTTTCTTTCTGCCTCAGCTTTAGTTTCTTCAGTGTTTCTTTGACAAATCTTACAAACCTCATTCAGAGCAACGCTCATGGGAATGATTTCCTTTGAGTCTATCCACAAGATTTCTCTTTGGCAGGTGTAGAGCTATGCAACTGGACATTTTAGTGGCTTCATTATAACTCGTGTACCTTGTTTGATTTTTTTCCTTTTGGTTTGGATGTAATTTTTAAAGTTTTCCAAAGTATTCACATAAGCTTTCCAAGTTTCATTGCATTACCACACCTCTTCTGAGCCAAGAAGGTTGTCTTCCTTATTGATGCATCTCACTTTAACAGAACATTCAATTTTATTAAGGCAGAAGTTTATTTGTATATTTGCTTTACCTATAAACATGGTTATGTGTTTAAATATGCCATCTGCTGTGGCTGCCTGAAACACCAAACTCAGAGGATTGTGGTCATCCTACTGAGAATTGGAGGGTCCCAGAGGCAAAGGTCAGTTATGTGCTTCCCTTGCTCCAGCTCACAATGTAAGGCTGAGGTGCCCCCATAATACAATATACCCTGGTGGAGACTCACTTATCCCTGTCCTGACCCCTGGAACCCCCATTAATTTCTGAGCTGGCACAGAAAGAACTGTGTTGGTTGTGAGGACAGAAGAAGTGAACTCCACATGGCAGCATCCGATACCCACAATAAGCTGACTGATGTTGTCTTTTGAGGGGAGGGGAGGTAGCTGCCTTGACCACTATTTTTAGTGGAAAGGTGGAATGTAAGTGTAAGAATAAAACAATAAGCCAGTATTGTATACGGGAAAGGTTTCTGCAGCATTGTAAACTTTAACAAGACTATTTGATAAAAAATCAGTCTAAGGATTTGAAATATGATTATTTTGAACTGCTGACAGACCATTTTTATCAAACTTTGTATAATAGAGCATGATCCTGTGCACATTTAGGAATGGCCTGGGAGTTGTAAGACTGTAAAATGTGTAAATATTCATAACAGTACACCCTTAAAACACCACTGCACCACAAGTTGCCTTTCAAAGACTACAGCCTTATCTGATTAACTAGCATTGACTCAATCTTCCTGGTAATGTAAATGTAATAGTTATGTTGTGTTTTGCCTCTGTCATTTAGCAAATGAATCTAGTCATGGATTTACTAAGACAACATTGATAAAAAAAATAGTAAGCAGTGCTGTTTTTATTGGACTGAAGCAGTATTAAACCATGCCTAGTACAGATGATAAACTTGGAACATTAGTTAACCAGAAATCACATGGGATGAGATGTGTGCCAATTCAAATACAAATTTATTAAATGCACCTGATTTTAAGTTAACTTTCAATGTTCCCATTTGACACATTTAATGAGAGCCAGTTTTGGCATGTATTTTGTCTTGGGAATTGATCAACTATCATGTTATATGAGATAACTATCTTTATATTAAAATCTTTGGAAGAAACAATCGATTGTAAGAATGCCTGTAAGGTAAAAGCTTGTACAAATACATGAGGTTCTGTTCTTTTAGCATTATTTTCACACTCTTTGAGGCAGCAGTGGGAAAAGTCACAGGAGAAATCACTGCTTCCTTGAGACTTTTGAAAACAGAAGTAGCAGTGTATATTTAAAAGAGTTCAAGGTGCTAGCTACAACAAGGGCCCTAGAACTACCAGATGAAGAGTACTACCCAGTAGTGACCATTCTTCCTGTAACATCTGCAACCATTCAAATAGTCCTGTGGTATTAGAGCAAGAGGAGAAACCCTATTATTGACATATTGCTTGCAGGACCCTCTTTCAGCTGCCATTTCACTTAAGTGCCAGGTGCAAAAATAAGATGTCCCTTAAAGGAGACTACAGAGAAGATAGTATTGTTGAATAATTGTGAACTTGTAATTGCTCACCCTGTGTTTTTCTTCATTAGAAGCAATTGGTGTTTCAACAGTTATTTTCCTGTTCTTTATTGCTTCAAGTGATGTGGTGAAAGTTAAGGACAACTGCTTTTCTCTATGGTAACTCTAAGCCTTTTCTTAAAATCTGGTGTTATAATATGCAACTTATTTCTAGTGTTTGTGATTAAAACAAGTTCCTGTCTCAGCTATGAAAACCACTCCCCATATATCAATTGCACTTGTTTGAGATTGTCATGTTATTTTTATGAGCTTACTGGGTTTCTGGTTGATGTAATGCGGTGCACAGAAGAGGCAGTTGTGGATCATTATGCACATTCAGGTAACACTCAAGCTCTTGCATATACAGAAGGAAGCTTGGGTGACATAGTTGGCAGAATCTGTCAAGTTTGCTACTGTTGCTGCTGTTTTTGCATAGGGTCACTTGCCCTATTAGTAAAGCATGTGTCCTGCTAGTGGACACATTGGAAATAGGATTGAAAAATATACAAGATAAATGTATACTAAATGATAATTACTTACAGCATACATTTATTAAAATATGTTCAGGCTCATGGGAATTGTGAAAGATATTCAAGCATTGCTTCTGCAAACTTTTTGACAAAAGTAGTTTAGAATTTATTTATTTATTTGATGTTTATAATGCCCAGTGGCCACACACTTCAGGCAGTTCACAACAATTTAGGAATATAATTGTTCAGAGTTTGCCATAAAATTAGAGGATGGTGTCCAACTGATACAACACTACACTACTTTTAGTGTGGTGAGAACGAGCCATGCCATGTCTTGGGATTGTGTGCTGCCTCCTTTCCTTTCTCTTTCCTTTCTGTATGTAGGGATTGTATAGCTTCTTCTGAATCATGATGCTGGTTTATTCTATTTGCAATTAGTTATCAAACTAGTACCTGAAATAATCTCGGATGGATCTTGGTTTCATTGAACCCTGACTGCTCTTTAGAAGGACAAATACTGAAGATGAAACTCAGATACTTTGGCCACCTAATGAGAAGGAAGGACTCATTGGAAAAAGACTTTGATCCTGGGAATGACTGAAGGCAAAAGAAGAAGGGGATGGCAGAGGTTCAGGTGACTGGATGGAGTCACTGGGATGGTGAGTGTGGGGTTGGGTGTGGACTGCAGGGAATGGCTGAGGATAGGAGAGCCTGGAGGAATGTTGTCCATGGGGTCATGAATGGTCAGATGTGAATTTGCAACTAAACAATCTGTATGTATATGACTAAGGCTATTAATTTAGCAGGAACTCATTGATAAATTTTGTGCCTCAGTAGGACTGAGAGAGAGCGATCAACCTAGATGAATGATTATTTAAATAATGGATTCTATCAAACTATTGTTTGATTCTATTGTTTCCCTGCAAAACAGAGACCACTGGTAAAAGGGACTCTTTATCCCCCTCTTAGACCCCATGTATCCTTACAATCAATTCTGATGGGTTGGAAGGTCTCCAGATATTGGTAGACTAGGAGTGAAACAATGCAATGGAAAGAACAACCCAGCTACACTCAAAAGTCAGAGCTATAACTTTGGAAAGGGAGGAAAGTCATGTTTTGGTGGGTAGGAAGTGGACAGATTGGAAGAGGTCAGGATACAAGCTATTCTGAACCTTTTTCAGCCTTCTCCTCTTCTATGAAAGTCCGTCACTAGATGGGTAAAAAGCTCTAGTTTATAATGCAGAGTGGTGAAGATCACCTGCTCCATTCCTCCCTCCATGCACTGGATGATGTGAAGCCTCCAGGTTTGGACCTTTCAATCTTTGAAAGAACAACCAGTATGAATTTGCCCTAAGTCAAAAATTGATCTGTTCTCTTAGAAGGTTAAGTTTTGCTGGTTCATACATAGCAATTTCCATACATGTGTATTAAATGTGCAATACATGGACTGTGATTCTATACATGTTAACTCAGATATAAGCCTCACTTTGTTTGATGGGACTTACCTCCAGGGAGAAATACATAGTATTCCTACCTAAAGTATCTCTTCTTTACCTATCCAAATGAGGTATATGTGCATGCGTGCATGTGTTTTTAAAAATAAAATAAAATGAGACTTCTGTTACTGCAAGTTTCAAATGCAAAATTAGTGGACTCAGGTTGGAATGAAACTATGCCATGTTTTAGTAGAAGACAGTGAATGGAAAAAAGGCCTTGGAAAACAGCATCCTTTTAAATGCTTTTCCAGTTAAGGCAGATGTTTGCATACTTCTGAGTATTTGAGCAATCATCAAATGCAGGTGGCCTTGCAAACAGTTCAAAAATGAAATGTGAAAAGAATTCCTCCCCACCTAAAGTATATATCAGTGAGACAGCTGTAAGTGTGGACATCTTGGAAGCACATGGTTTAACCAATGTATGTATGAAACTATCCATCCCAGAGAGTCCTGCTATCAGAGGAATAACTTGCCCAAGTGGTTGAACTGACTATGAAAGCACAGGAAAATCCAGGACAATTGGATATAATTGCGTAAATTCTTGTGTAGTTGATTGCAATGTTAGAAAAACAAAAGCATATTTTTGGATGCTGCAAGAACTTTTTTATCGCTTGCTGGGCAAGAAATGCATTGCACTGCTGTAGTCAGGATTAGAATGAATAGGAGAAAGAACCATACATAACTGAGTCATGTTAATTCTTATGATAATGTATGACCCAGTACCATCATTCAGAAAGCCACAGTGATCAAGCAAAGCATACAGAAAAAAGAAACATTATTGGTGGCTTCAAGAGCTGCTGTCCTGGCCATTGATCAGTTGCTACTTTTTCAGGATGCAGAGTGCAGTCCTAAGAGACTGATGCACTCTGAGGCTCCAGTCACAGAGCCCTCCATCTGTCCTGTGCTCTGCTGGCACAGCTGCGTGAAGTGAGAAGAACCGTAGAGGTTTTTATAGCTTCCCTTTCCTCTGCTTACCTGTTAGATCTAGATGGGCCTCTGAGCACCAGCCTCTGAGCACACTCACTCATCTGGGAGTAGGCCCAGGGAATGGAAAGTCTCATGGATAGATTGCAAATCTTCTCCCTCCCTCCCTCCCTCCAGTGCACTCCCTTTTCCCCACTTCTGAGGATGCTGATATATTCTTGGAAGGAAAGCCACTGCAGTGCTTTCCACAGTAACTAGGGACATGGGGTGGGCCAAGGAATCTCTTATATTCCATACACACTTCTTTGGAGCATATTAACCTTGCCTTGTAATATCCATGCATAATATTGCACTGTTAATTGAAATCATGTGTACTTTTTGGAGGAAATGTTTTACCAGATGCAGATTTACCACAAATACCACCAGTTGCACCCTATGTCTTCAATCAAACAAAGAATACTTATTTGGAAAACAGTCCACTTTGGCTGAATATAAGATACATTCAAGGTAGAATATTTGTCAAATATTTCCTTAGAGTAAGAATTGGAATTCTTGGACAGACTGATAATTGAACTATGCAATAAGCGAAGCTGCAATATATTAAACATCTGATAAAATGTTGGTCGTATTCATGGATCACTGCCTTGTTGTGGTGAAGGGGCTTGTGCAGGTCAATGAAGCTATGAGATATGCCGTGCAGGGCCGCCCAAGACGACAGGTCATAGCAGAGAGCTCTGATAAAATGTGAATTCCAGAGAATAGCTAGAAGAGATAAGAATGCCTTCTTATCTGAACAGTGCAAAGAAATAGAAGATAACAATAGAATACGGAGGACCAGAGATCTCTTCAAGAAAATTGGAGATATGAAGGGAACATTTCATGCAAAGATGGGCATGATAAAAGACCAAAATGGCAGGAATCTAACAGAGGCAGAAGAGATTAAGAAGAGATGGCAAGATTACACAGAGGAACAATACAAGAAAGAGTTTAACGTCCCTGATAACCACGATGGGGTGGTCACTGACCTCGAACATCTACTTCTGCTTCATTGACTATGCTAAAGCCTTTGATTGTGTAGATCATAACAAATTGTGGCAAGTTCTTAAAGAGATGGGAGTACCAGACCATCTTATCTGTCTCTTGTGAAACCTATATGCGGGTCAAGAAGCAACAGTGAGAACTGGACACGGAACCACTAATTGGTTCAAAACTGAGAAAGGAATTCGGCCAGACTGTATACTGTCGCCCTGTCTATTTAACTGATATGCAGAGCACATTATGAGAAAGGCGTGGCTAGATGAATCACCAGTTGGAATTAAGATTGCTGGGAGAAATAGCAACAACCTCAGATATGCAGATGATACCACTCTCATGGCAGAAAGTGAAGAGCAACTAAAGAACCTATTGATGCATGTGAAGGAGGAGAACATAAAAGTTCGCTTGAAACTCATCATTAGGGAAACTAAGATCATGGCATCCGGTCCTCTCACTTCCTGGCAAATAGATGGGGAGGAAATGCAGGTAGTAACCGATTTTATTTTCCTGGGTTCCAAGATCACCTCAGACGGAGACTGCAGCCAAGAAATTAAAAGACGCTTGCTCCTGTGGAGGAAAGCTGTGGCAAATCTAGACAGCATACTAAAAAGCAGAGACATCACCCTGCCAACAAATGTGCGTATAGTCAAGGCTATGGTTTTCCCAGTTGCAATGTATGGCTGTGAAAGCTGAACCATAAGGAAGGCTGAGCACCGAAGAATTGAGGCCTTTGAATTGTGGTGCTGGAGGAGACTCCTGCGAGTCCCTTGGACTGCAAGGCAATCAAACTAGTCAGTCCTAGAGGAGATCAACCCTGACTGCTCCTTAGAAGGCCAGATCCTGAAGATGAAACTCAAATACTTTGGCCACCTAATGGGAAGGAAGGACTCACTGGAGAAGAGCCTAATGCTGGGAACAATTAACGGTAAAAGAAGATGGGGACGGCAGAGGATGAGGTGGATAGATGGAGTCACTGAGGCAGTTGGTATGAGCTTAAGTGGACTTTGGGGGATGGTGGAGGACAGGAAGGCCTGGAGGAATGTTGTCCATGGGGTCACGATGGGTCGGACATGACTTTGCAAGTAACAACAACAAAATGTTGGTAAAGTTATGGAATAGACTTCTCAAGTAAATCATTCTTGCACCTTCTAGTGTGATGCCTGGAAAAAAATGACAGGTATCTTGTCAGAGATGCTGCAGCTGAACCCTACAATGCAGAGTCTGCATTAAGCAGGGGACTCGGTTATCTCCAAGCTCCCTTTCAACTCAGTCATTTTATAAACAAATTGCTTTACAGTGTAGCCATAGATGATGGGAGTTGTAGTCCAATACATCTGGAAAGCATCAAGTTGGAAAGGCTGCTGTAAGTTCTTGGGAATTTCAGAAAAACTTTTCAAGAATAGATATCTTTCAAGTAAGCAAAAACTAAGTTTCCTTTTCCAGAAAGGAAAAAAAAGAACAATTTGAAGTTTACCTAGCTCAACATAGCATTACAGATCTCTCAGAAAAGACAACCTGCCAGATGATTACAGAGTATTATATTGTGAATTATATCTTTGCTAGGAGGAACAATTCTATCACCACTAATAGGTTTCCATTACTATTAAATGTTAAAAGCCGCTCTTAAACCATTCAAATATATGGATTAAAGAAATCTGGAGTCTGGTTTACCTGATAGACTATCTGATACAGACTGCAGGTTGTTGTCAGTATGATAAAACAACACATACACATGCGTAATGTTTGCATAAAACTTCTCAAGAGTTTCCAAAGCAATTCACAGCAATTATAATCTGAGAAAGCCCTTAGTGCTATGATTGTCAGTTAGGCAAAAGGAAGGTGGTTCGTTGGATGGATGTTGGTTTACACTGAGTTAATGATAAAAGATATAAATACACACTTTTTAAAAATCAGTTCAATCTCAAGCCTTGGTCCATTTTGAATAGCTGGACTATTTCATCTACTCAGTTTTTATTTGCAACATAAGCCTTCTGTCTCAGATGAAACTTGTTTGTATATAATAGCCCTGCCTGTATATTCATATTGGCAGATCTCACTTTGATTTTTATTATGACTAATTGGACTAACATCATGGAACAATGGAAGGTTAGCCTCTTCAAGCCCTCCATCTTTTGGTCTGCAACAGTGATCCTCTAATCTAATTCTGGCTCTTTGACAAAGTGAAAAGCAAAATGCCATAGTTATGCACAATAAGGTCGTAAACTTTATGTGCAGAAAGAAGTTTAATTTAAAAAAGAAGAAATGCATTAAAACTCCTGAGGATATTTTCCATTTAAATTCCTAGCTTTTAGATATAAGAAAATGCACACTTTTTCCCTCTAGGACCAGTGTTTTATAACAGCTGATGGGGCCATTTGATACTGAAAAGCGAGTTTCCAGAGCTAAAATCATATCCCCATTCTTTTCTTTTCTCTGTGAAATGACAGACACAGCTTTGCCTTCATGGGACTGTATAAGTGCAATGTTTTGGCAGATTACCATGACCATCAGCAGAAACATCAGCAAAATGGTTTAATTATTGCACTTATATTCTCTGGTGGTCTTATAGATCTTCTGCAGTATATTTAGGGTGCCTTAGCCTGGACAAAGTATTTTAAGTGTTACTTTAGGACTTGAAACTGCGAAAGGTTGAACTGGCTCAGAAATATACTCCCACATTAGTAGACTAATGAAAGAATCCAGTTTAAAGTGGAAAATTTCTAGAGTTCACATCTTTGGATGTTATTGGTCCTCCATGTTAAAATTCTGATAGAATGCTTCTTCCTATTGTAGATTATCATTAAGGGCCCTGCTCCAAATGCACTTATTCTGGAGTGGGCCTTTTCAGTAGTAGCCACTACTCCATCACATCCAGGTATGGAATATCTTCCTCAGAGAGGTCCACCTGTTGTCTCCTTTGCAGTTTATTAATTTACTGGATTTATAAACCAGCAGTTGAACACAGGACTCTCAGGCTGGTGAGTTTTAGCAACAGACAGATACCCTTTGTATTTTTTGTTCAGGCCTTTTAATCTTCTTTATGTTTCTTCTCCTATACTACATATTTGAGATATGTTTAGATTTTCTTGTGATGCTTGCTTTAGCTTCTGCTGCATTTAACTGATCGCTGCTTTTAACTGATCGTTCCATAATGCTACTGTTGACCTAGTTCGTTTAGATTTAATTTTAATTTCATTGTGTAATACCCTGAAAGTGATTAGTTATAGGGTGAATAATAAATAAAAATAAGGAAATAAATAATTTTCCTGTAGCAATCAAACAAAGCTTGAGTATAAACTTGATGTATTAGTGTATATGGGTAGCATTTTTAAAGACCTGCTCTTCTGCAGTCAGTAGTGGAACCCACCCCCAGTCTGAAATCTTAATCTGACAACTTGTAAAACAAGAGGCTGGAATTATATGCATGCAGTTTTAGAAGTAAACGTTACTGAAAGTGGAAATGATTCTTGGGTAAATGTGCACAAACAGTGCTATGAGTTTGCTTTGCTTGCACTGGGTGGAACAATGGGTAAGATTGTTGTTGCTTTCCATCAGGAATATGAAGAATGTCCAATATCCCCAAGGCTGATTCTGAACAGATGGTATTCCATTTAGAATAGTGAGTGCTTTAGCAACACTGAAGTGGTGGTATTTCTGTTGATCTTTGACTATCAGTGCTGTTAAACATACTGAAGTATCAGGTGTGGTTATGTATATTCTACAGTCAATGAGGAATAAGTTGCTTTTTCATTTGGTTAAGATGTTGCTTATTGGTGCTCAACATTTTTTTCCTAGTGTGCCACAAGGATGTTGAAGAACCAGCTGTTGAATGTCTAAAACTGAATTGATCCAGATAAACTAGTCCCATAAGACAGAGGTGGAAGGGGAGGTTTTGTAGTCTCATTATGGCAGTTTTGCAAATGCATTTCTTTTTAAAGCAGCTTATGATAAGGCAGAGAAGAAGTATCATAAAAGGTCAAAATTCCACTTGGTTAGTACGAAGCCTTTTGTAAGCTTAAGACTGAAACCCTATGGCTTCTAGGCATTGTCTAGACAGCTATGGGAAAATTCATTGCTCTGACATTGAAAAAACACTCCGAAGGCAGAGCTGGGGCTCTCCACTCTTGCAGCTAGTACAGTGCTTTTAGTGCCAGTCACAGGTCCAATTGTGATTTAGGAGCCACTCTGGGTGGGGAAGATAGGGTACAGGGAGTAGAAGAGCCAGGATATGAGGAATCCCAGTGGTGACTCAGCCTCTCCATCTCCTGAGTAGAGGGGTAAACAAATCCTATGCATATTTAAACAGGAAGAAGTCCTGCAATTCCCAGAATTTGGAATTGGGAATTCTGGGAATGTTCAGAATAGTAGGACCAATTTATTCTCTGTTTAAACATGCATTGGACTGCACCCTGAGATGGCTCTCCAAGTTTTTTGAATGGTGAGCAATGGCCATATCTATTGGATACTATAATCCTTCCAGTTTGGAACATTACAAGCAGCCACATTGGATGGTGCTGTAAGTAGCACTGAATGTCTCTATTATTAATGCTTGCAGCTGCCACCATCAGAACTACTACTAGAAGTACCAGAACCACTATTACTACTGCTACTGTTGTACTAAAATAACATGTACTAATTGCCCTAGAACAACATAAAAAACAAATTATGTGATTAATAACAATAGTTGGTTCTATTTCTGCCACCCTTGTGTATTACAAAAATATATTATGTACATACATATTTCAAACACATATTTCATACACACATTATTTATTTCAAAAATACATTAACAGGTTTTTATACAAACAGCTGACACATTTCATGTTTGCTCTGCATATTTAGAAAACAAACATGAAACTCCTGTCAGTCTATTTTAACTCTCACTCTCTCACACACGTGCATGAATGCACGTACATATATAGGCTCTATTCAGGGGTGGGCAACTTGTGGATCTCCAGATGTTTGGGCGTACAGCTCCCATCAGCTCTGACCAGCATAGCCAATGGTGACAGCTCAGGAGAGCTGTAGGCCCAAACATCTGGAGGGCCATTGCTGCTTAGCCATGCAGTACAGTAATAATGAAGGTGCTTTATTCTATGAATTAGAATAGCCTGACTTACAAATAGTGGATGAAAAGCAACATTCTTCTGTGTAACTACGCACTTTGGAAGCAACACTGCAAATATGGTACCTAAGCTTTATGAACCATCTGCCTGATATATTGGACCAATTGGTTTAACACACTGCAATTAAAAATACAATAGTTTAAAATTTCTGGTATTTTATGGACAGCAAATTCTTTTTTCTGCACTTGAGACCCATAGTTATTCAACTAACCAGATGGGCAGAACACAAAAATGCACACACAGAGACAACACATCCTGGTAAAGCATTTTATATTGGCTCTATGGTTAAAAAGAGAGTTATAAATACAGAGCATATGTGGCTGTGAGTTGAGTGGGGATATAACATTTTTACTAGCAGTCATTTGTGATGCCCTGTGTTTTACAATCTGTGATTTACTAGTTTATAAATCTTTGTGTTGCTTTCCTTGTATTGTGCCATATGCTTTGATAGCAGACTGATTTAGAAACAATTCTACATATAATGTTCTTATTGTTATGTGCTATATTTATATATTTGTATGTTGGAAAGAAGTTCCATTGATTCCAGTTATCAGTTTCTATGGTCTTCTGTTAAGCTAATCATGTCTGTTCTAGCATTTGGACTGTAATTCTAGTCTATATCAATCATCTCCAAACTAGGGCTCTCCAGATATACTGGACCACAAGTCCCATCATCTGCAGCCAGCATGTGCAACATTGTTAGCTATGATGGCTGTAGATGATAGCAGTTGCATTCCAACATATCTGGAAGGCATGGGTAAAACTGCCATGTTTCTATAGGCATAAGAGCAGGCAGAGTATATGCATGCATGTGACTCAGTCTAATGTTCTTCATCATGCAAGCTCCACTTCCTCAGTCCATTACCTTATAGGGTCTCGATCACATGAGTCCATCCCCTCTTCAGACCTCGCTATTCAATCCAGCAAAATCTGGGACTGAACAGGTAGAGTTAATATGCTAGGGGACACTGGGAACAAGGTCAGTGTACATGGCCCTGTCATTCTTTCTACACACAAGTCTGCACACCCTATTTTAATATGTCACCTGGCTTATGTGTGACACATGCACATATCATGCATATAGCCATGCTTATAATTGTGGAAACTTTTAGAGCAAAAGTGCATACCATTGGGATCACAGGGTATCATTCCTAAACTGGCAGGACAATGTTCCTCATATGAAAACACCCTCTTGCTTCAACCACTTAGCATTTGGTGGCTTCTTGGCTTTTGAGCAGTTTACTCTCTCTTTCTCTCTGCCTCCTCCCATTCTAAAAGGCTGAAATGCCTCTCCTCAGAACTTTAAGTTAAAATATGCTGATACTCCAGGTGTTTTGGTCTTGCCCATTGCCTTTGTTCCCACTGGAATGTGGCCACTGAGAATATGCCCCTTTGGCTGAAAAAAAATTCAACATCCCTGCTTTTTAGAGATTAAAATAGTACTATGGGAGCTAAATGGACATGGGGAATTGTGCAGGTTCTTGCTAGACCCATTCCTTTGGCCTTTAAAGGCAGCACCATAAGACTCATCCATGAAAACTGCAATTCTTGCTGCACCAGTTAGAATTCATCTATTACTTCACTGCATATGCCAGGGCTCACCAACCTTTCTGAAGCTGTGGCCACATTGGAGGAATTGAGAAATACTGTTTCACTGTGGGCACTACCACAAAATGTCTAATTAGGGTACTGCTGCTTTAGGGTCTCCTTTTCATATCCATGGATCTTGAGCTGCATCTCATTGAGCAAAATCTTTTGTTTCCTGTCCACTGGACACGACAGTGTCATTTAAAAGGGGATTGCTTAATTCAGCTAATAGCTGCAGGTGCAATACAGTGAATGCATCTTTTAAACATATGTTTTGCTGGTGTCCAGTAGTTGCTTCTTTGGGACAGGGAGAGATTACAACACAGTGCTGTGTAAATGTTGGGATGGTCTTTAATTTTAATTGATGTATAAACTCTTTTGAATTGTTTATCTGCTTCATGTAAGTGAACAGAAAGTCAGCTTGTTTACATGCTTTTCATACAATTTTGACAGTCAAAGCATTGGGAGGCGAAACAGTTATCTCCTATAATGTGATGGACTGAGGACTTTACAACACTTTAAATATTTGAATGGTTAGCATATAGATGCCACCTTCAAAGGAAAGCATATTTAGGGAAGCATCCAATGGCTCCCCATGCTTGATGCACAAAAGCCTTCAAACTCAGAGGCTTATGTGCATTCAACACACTGTGCAAGGTGCCAAGGCAGTGATCTTTGCTGTTGCTGCTCCTCACACTCTGCATTTCACCCAGGCGCACATTTGTGGCCATCTAGATGAAATACTGTGGAGCAGGAGGAAAAAATGCTGGGATACCATTTGGATATGTCATAAGCCACGGGCCCCATCTTCTTCCCTTCCCTGCACCTCAGCATGCTCTTCTTCATCCTCCTCTTTGAGGCAGACCTCCTCCAAGAGGCAACTAGCACAGTTCTTTCTGCACTAGCTACAGAGCTGGGAGCAGGGGTTGGGGGGATCTGCATTCTGAGTCCTCACTCTAAGCCCGCAGGATAATTCCCCACACCCTCGGATAAGTTATTCCTGGCTATTTGGCCTGCATTTGTTGAAAGCTATGTATAATTGTTATAAAATTACTAGCTTACATTTCATATATATTCATTTCTATGGATATATACAGTATAATCCATGTAATATATTTAAAAGAAAAGAGAACAGAATAAAGTTTTGTGGGTGCTCATGGTTGCTGTGCGGGGAATCCTGGCATATGGAATATTATAAATTGAATACTGGGAGCCTGTCAATGACAACAAAATGATGCATCAGGAAAGTGGCATTCACCCCTACTGTGTTGTGCTCTTGGGTGAGAGAAAGGGACTGTGAGAAAAGCATGCTGTTGAATGCTGGAGATAAATGATGCATTGGCTAGCCTCCATTGCAGCTGCCCTTTCTAGGATAGCTCTTCAACTATCATGCTGTATATGGCGTTTCCTGAGCCCATTAACTGCTCATAACTCTTGCAGTTAGTGGTGTCAAGGCTACAGCCTTAAGTCAGTTTCATACTTTAGCATCAGCTTATCAAACTGAAAAACCAGGCATACATCACTTTTCCATGATTACATCATATACAGTAAAGATGTTTCCATAACAGTGCTTATTCTCCTCTCCCTAGGTTCCATCAATTCCATAAAGACCCATTAAACATTAGAGAAAATAGGGAGAAAGATTCCCTCTCACACTTGTGTTCCAACCTATGTGAATCCATACATTTTCAGGTTAATGGGAGATGCAGTCTCTTTTCTTCCAAGAATTTATTGGAACTCAGAGTCAATAAGATGAAATTAGTCGGGCTGGTAATTTATGAGATTAAAAGTTTGGCCTTTTGCAAGGACTGCCTCCATTGGCAAGTTCTGCATTTATATGATCAGAAATCTGGCTATGACAGATTACTTGCAGGAACAGTTTGCTATAATTGAGCTATAATGAGATTATTGGCAATTATTATGTAATAAACACAGTTATGTGAGTTGTCCCAGAAACACTCCTGCATTCCTGTCAACATTCTTATTATCTTCAGTCAATGTGTTCATGAACATATATTTGAGGTATGCCTAGGTGTGGAATAATATGCTACCAAATTTTATGGCCCAAGGCAAATCCCTAACTGATGCATGTTACCCTAGCTCTAGTAACACTAATGGATCTGCCCCATTATTTTTATGACCTATTCATTGTTTTAGTTCATATAAAGTTGGATTAGCAATTATTATATCACTGCTCCATGCCATTAAGCATAGCTGGAATTTCTGTCACCCAATTAAATTTTATGTAGTGAAATTGAGGAGTAGAATCGATTCAATTAACAGATGCATAAAACTGAGGACACATAATCATTAAAACAATGGGATGGTCTTTGTTAAATGTTTTCTGTGCATATAAAAGTCCTAGTGACTAGAACTGTGAATGTTCTTCATCTACATTGTATGTTTAAATTGTAAAAAAAAATCAAGCTTGTTGAAAAATTTTGGGAGTCCAGATTTTGTGCTCAGAAAAGGAGTTGATTGTAGTTTCTGCATTAATAACTTGTACTCTACTGGAAACGTTTGGAGGTGGTTAACAGTGGATACAAATGCAATCCATCTCTTATTTTCTGATTTTTTGGGTCACTCACTGGGCCAGTCATGCAACAAGTAGTATAGATCCAAAAGCTATGCACAGCACTATGGCTGTTTACATTGTAATGGCACTCGGGCGCAGCAATTTGGTTCACGTATACAAATCAGTCTGGAAAATAACTTGTTTCATATTGAAAGTGAGAATGAACATGCCAGTTCCTGGCTGCTGGCTCACTCCCACTGTAATAAACAACCCAGGTACATTCCTTCTCTGGATTGGTTGTCATGATTTCAAAAACTAGAACTCTGTGTTTTTGGAGGAAGACAACCCAGTATTGGAACCCATTGATTCATTTTTTTTTTCAGAGCGTGTTTAAACCCTGGGCAGTCATGATGTGGTGACTGGGCTAATCTCTGCTTATACTACTGTAGGAGCCTCTACCAAATCCAAATACAACTCAGATCCAAACCATTCCCAGCTAGGAATGAGAAGGCTGTGGAATAAATAACAAGTGTTTAATTGTCTGTGAACTAATGCAAACATGACACTCCTGCACTACTCTGTGATGAAAGTAACAAACTGGAGGTGTAAGTTTACTATGATCTCTGCCAGGATAGGTTGTTGCCTCAGCAGAGAGCTTCTGTTCTGCACAGAGAACTCGTTATTGGGTGTACTAAAATGTAACAAATAAATACATGGCAAGTCTATATGATTGGAGTCTAATCCTAATATCTGACCATCATCAGGAATTGTTTTGTGCATTTATCCTAGCATGAGTACCTAGGGAGAAATTCAACAACCAAGTTTTCTCTGCTGTGACCAAAAGTCAAATTCTGCAGTCAAAATAGAAGCAAATGAAAAATGTTAAGCAGTGCAGGTCCCGTTAGACTGCCGGCAACCCCATGAATTACAGGATCATGGGCATTAATTGAAAGCAATGCAAATGCAAAGGTTGACCCTGCCCTTCTCCAAGCCTGAAAAAGGCTTAGGCAGCTTCCACCATCTAAATCTTTTCCCTGAAGAGCAAGGAGTGGAGGCAGAGGCACCATCAGGATACTTCATATGCTGGTGGAGCTGGTCTACCCCATGCTCTGTCCCCTTCAGGGTCAATCTTGTGACCTTGGAGCTACAGCCAGCATGGTTCTTCCTGCCCTGACTGCAAGAACAGAGAGAGGATGCTCCAACCTTAAAGCCCCAGCTTCAACCTCCAAGTGAAACTCCAGGGTTGTAGCTAAGGTAACCAAAGTCTTCAGTGTGGCCAGTCAGACAGCTTCTAGCAGCCATAGAGTTGCACTGTAACATTCCTATTCTTATAAAGTGAATTCAGTATTTAGTGTTAAATATGTTTTAATTACAATTGTTAGGTTTAATCTCGATATCTTTCCTTTAAACAATGGGTCCTCAAACTATGGCCCGCGGGTCGGACCCGGCCCACCATGCCCATTTATCCGGTCTGTGCCACCGCCCATGCTCACTGCGTGGGCAGGGAGGCGGTGACTTGCTTGCTCAGAGAGGGTTTTGGACTTGATGGGAGATCTCCAAGCGAGCAAGCCGCCACCCGCCTCCCCCATGTGCGCGCACACACCACCTGCCTTGCAGCGCGCTTGCTCGCTCGGAGATGGGTTTGGACACTGGGAGATCTCCAAGTGAGCAAGCAAGCTGCCGCCACGCCCACCTGCCACCACCTTGCGCGCACCCAATGCTGCCTCACTGGGCCGCTCGCCCATGCACCCCCGTGGGTCATCACCACCTTTCAACTGTCCCCCATTGAAAAAGCTTGAGGACCCCTGCTTTAGACTATCAGTGACAGTAATGATAGCAAGCTATGAACTTGCTTTTGTGCTGTGCAATATTCATCTCCCACTAGTTGTTTGCAAAAAGATAAAGCTAAAATTGCCATTTCATGGCTGATTCCCTGGGTTTTGTGAACCTATGTCTCAGGTCTGTGAATAGCTTTCCTATCTTATTAGAACATTGATAATGTATGTTTTCAGAGGATTAAAGAAAGACAAATAAAATTAAATATCTTTGAAGTTACCTAGTATTCAATGTGTGTGTGTTTAAACACCATGAAAATGTTTTGGAAAAAATACATTTTTCTATGCCACTGAGATCTCAGCAATTAATGCAGATATTAGGGTGGGTTTTGTGATGTACTACTTTAATGGAACCCTATAAATCCCCTTCTCAGAAACAAAAATGCATGGGAAAACATGGCAGAAACAAAGTAAAAGTAAGAATGGTATGGAAGTCTGGTATGTGCCAAGAGGGCATATTGTGGACCTGTGGGCATATTGGTGCCCATAGTCTCCACAATGGAGACACCAGACCTAAGTAGAGTAATCATATGGAGCCCACAGTTTCCTCCCAACCTTACAAGTATGTATGAATTTGTCACCCAAAAAGATGCAGGTCATACACATTCTTTTTTGCAAGTTCATGAGTGCAATTGCTGCTAATTTCTGCAAAACTTGTGCAAATCAAGAGGTGACTGAACAGGAGATTTGCCCAAATCTCCACAAAGATTTTTGTCCATAAAGTAAATAAAGTAGTCTACAGAGAAAAAGTGTACAAATAAGGACATTTATCCAATTCAAACTGGGGATGGGGAACAAGACAAATGTGCGCATTAATGCGAGTTAGGCAGTTTGTAAATGTTGTCAGCAGACATGTGTTCATTATTGTGCTTGTGAGTTCAAAAAAGGGCACACTCACAATATAATCTTCATCTTCCCTGTTTATCTATCTGTATAACAGGTAAGATGAAAAAGACTGATAGAGCTTAGTGTTGTGCTAAGGTAATTTTATTCTCTGGACTTACTGGTTTTATGGAAATCTCCCTCAGTCAAGTAATGTGCATTATTCCACTTATTCTTAAATGCATTCAAAAAGACACTTTTTGAAAAGTGTCTGGTGTGCCCGCAACTGGAGTATTGTGCTCAGTTTTGGGCCACTCATTACAGAAAGGATATAGCCAGGTTGGAGTCAGTGCAGCGCAGGGCCACAAGGTTGGTGGCCGGTTTGCAGGGGATGGGGTATGAGGCGAGACTGAGGGAACTGGGTCTCTTCAGCCTGGAGAAGAGGAGACTCAGAGGGGATATGTTGGCGACATACAGGTATGTGAGAGGATGTCACATGGAGATGGGTAGAGACCTGTTCTCCCCTGCAGAGGAAGGCAGGACATGCTCCAATGGAGCAAAGCTCAGGGAGCCAAGGTTCCATTTAGATGCCAGGAAGCACTTCCTGAGAGTTAGGACCCCGAGGGTGTGGAATGGGCTTCCACGAGAGGTCGTTGAGGCCCCATCAGTGTGAGTGTTCAAGGATAGGCTGGACGTCCACATGGTGGGCATGTCATGAGCAGAGCCGGCTGATGCTGGAGGTCAGACTAGATGGCCAGGAGACCCCTTCTGACTCGCTCTGTTTCTATGTTTCTATGTATTCTGATGCATCTGGAGATTACTCTTGCTGATTCTGTTTAATGAGGCCTTGGTCTCCTACTCCCGAGTCAGAGCCATCATCATCAGATAACATCAAAGATAAAAACTCATGTTGTTTTTGTTCTAAGCCAGATTTACTACTGTCATCCACTGTAGTCCTCTTACATGGAATAACAGGAGCATCTTAAGTTCATATGTTAGCTTTTTTCTCTCCTCCGTTTCTGTGGATGAACTATGATAACCAGTTGTAAAGGAAGTAATGTCATACTCGTATTCTTCTCTTATTAATCATCTTTCATTAAAGAATATGGAATTTGGAATTGTACATATTTCTTCTATAAATCTTCATAGTATTTTCTCCAAAGATCTGCCACCCTTGAAAAATATATTGCATGAAAGTTATTTCTGTGTGTAATGTTAAAGCCAAGATTTTTAACAGTTCAGTTTTGCCTTTTCTGCATAATATTTGTTATGTGTGTGTATATGCTCTGGTTGTTCTCTGGTTGTGAGTCTTCTGAAAACTTCTCTATATGAAATTGGAGCTTAGGAAGAATGGCAATGGATGCCATTCTCTATGATACTTTTAAACAGTAAAAATACCTTAGTTGCTTTTATCCTCACACAATAGCCCTGTGGAAATAGTCACTAATACCTTTGGGAGCAACATGGTGCATATTTAGACAGAAAAAATCCAGCATGCTCCAGCCAGCTTGGTAAGGTACAAGCTGAGAGCATGAGACTTCTCCCTGTTTATGGTTATGGGAGCTTTGAAGCATTTCTCTAGAAGCAGGCCACACACACATTAAAGTTTGGATTGTGTTTTAACTTGTTAGTGTAAGCTACTCTTTAAGCACTGGTTATGGGACAGAACATAAATGCCTGAAATAAAGTTAAAGAATACTAACCACCATGCCACCATTTAATTTAAAATTGAAAGTTGTTGAGAGTTTGCTCTGTCTGAAATAACACTGACAGCTATAGAAGGCTTATGCTGCTACTTGCAGGGGTGGGGGCATGGGTTGTGGTTAACTGGTCTTGATGGAAGTGTACTAGGCACATACCCCAGAACATGTTCTGCCTATAAAGACTGTTTGGAAATATCTGGTTGTCCAGAACAGGGCTGTAGGACTGACTTGGTGTAACTGATACATTTAGAAGTGAAGATAACTTGTCATGGCTGGAAGAACTTTATCAGCTTTCCCCAGAACAATTCAAATTGCTGGCAATAAATATCTAAACTAGCCTTCCAATATGCCTTCCAAACCATCCAGATGTCTTGGGCTCGTTCTGACCATGTATAGTGGGGGCTTATGTAGTCCAACACATCTGGACGGTACCAGGTTTGGAAAAGACTTACTATACAACCTGCATAACAGTCTAGAACTCTGAGAAACCAACTGCAAAATGCCTGAGATCAAAATGAAATTTCTGGCTCTGGACGCTCTCATGATCTGAGATAGATGTTCTTTTTACCTCCCATGCAGTTTTTGCATTAAGTGCAAATTGCATCAGTGGAAGAAGTATTTTAATTAGTGAGATCAAACAGACAGAGAGGGAGAATTGATGCATCCTTCCTTTTCAGTCCTCCTCTGAAACTGGAATTGTCTCTGGAAATAAATTGTCTATTTGTGTCAATGGGTGGTTGGGGGGATTTCCTTCTAAAGCCATGGAGGGCAACTTGTAACCTTCCATATGCTTTGGCCTGAAACTCCCATCACCATTGATCATGCTCCCATCACTATTGGTCACTAACTAATGGTAGTTGCAGGTCCAAACATCTTGAAGGCTACAAGTTGCCCATCCCTGCCCTAGAAGTAATAAGTTCAGGACCACAGCAAGGGAGTTAATGTAAATTAGCTCAAGTACAACAACATAAAATTATTAAACTAAATTGAGCAGAACTAAAAACATATGAAAACCCATGAAACACAGAATGGATTGAACAAAATTGGTACATTTCTACCTTTAGGTAAGCCCAACTGAACTTGTGCATACAACAATGCTTATTATTATTATTATTATTATTATTATTATTATTATTAGAACATTTCTACGCTGCCCCTTGCCGAAGCCTCGGGGCAGCTTACAACACAATAAAATACAATACAATATAAAAATAACAATATAAAATTAAAATTAATAATATAAAATAAATAAAAAATATAAACGATATAAAAGAAGTTATAAAAGAAAAGAAAAGAAGTCACCCTGCTTGCACTGTTGTTTGTTTCACTGTTATTTCAGTATAAGCCACCTTGAAACTATTTTATCGAAAGCTGGGGCAAATAAACTAATGAATAAAAATGGTCTTTGTGAATATTACTTCACAAGTTGTAAGTTGCTGACAGTGGACATTGGCTCTGGAGTTAAGGCTAAAGTTCTGTGATGAAATGCATTGGTTTAGCAATGAGCCCTTAATTGGAAATATACAATTCATGTTCATAGATTGAGCACTTTGTATTGATTGTAAGTTGGAATTTTTAGGACACTGTATTTTATTTTACTTTGTTGTATTGTTAAATCGTCCTGAGACTTCGGTAAGGGATGGTCTAGAAAAGTTTTAAATATTTATTTATTTATTTGATTTATATCCTGCCTTTTTTCTTACAAAGAAAAAAGAATTCAAAGATGCTTACATAATTCTCTTCCTACTCTCAATCTTACCTCCACAACAACAACCCTGTGAGGTAGGTTGGGCTCAGAGTCCCTAACTGGCCCAAAATCATGTAGTTGGCTCCGTGACTGAGGACTAGATTGTCGAGGTCCCAGTCTCACATTCTTAACCAGTACACCACACAGGATAAAATAGAAATAAAAGCCAAAGCAAAACCTAGCAGCAATATAAAGCTTTGAAATACAGCAAAGGATTTAAAATAACAGAGACTGCAAGACTAAAATTCCTAGAAAAAAGTGGTCTGGCACTGGATAGAGCACAACACAGGCATCTAGCAAGCTTATATGGTACGCTCAGTGCAGGTTTGGGGTGCCACAGCAAAGAAGGCCTCTTCTTAGTAGCCATCCTCCTCACTTTCTTTGGCAGAGGCTCTGGAGAACCTTATTGTGCATGTAAATGAACTAGGGATGCAGATCTCTCATTAAGAATTGCCCATTAGCCCTGCTGCTGAGAGCCTCAACACTTGTACGTATCTGTCAGGGTTGTCCACCCCCACAGGCAAAAATCTCCTCCTACCACTGCTCAATCCTTAATTTAAATCATAATTCTGAATGGGTGACATCACTCTCAATCATTTCCACTTGGTTTCACCCCAGGATAAAACAGGAGTAGAAACTCTCATCTCTGACCTAGGTTGACATAAAAGTGCTTCTCGGGGAGATGTGAAGAGCTACCAGAAAACTCTTGGTGATGTAAAGTGTGTTTGTTGTTGGAATACTGTTTTTCATCAAACTTGTTATTCTAGAAAGACCCAGATTATAGCAGGTTAAACCTTCAGTTTTTAATGCACTTGGCACACAGAACTGAGCTGTAAATAAAATAAAATTCTGCATACCTTCAACTTAGACCAAGCCTGCTCCAAATGAATAGTATTTTAATCCAAGGCAAAATGAATGGAATCATGCATATTGGGATACATAATCACATACCTCCATTCTCTCTGGTACATTCATTTTCTAAAGTAGTATTTTGTTCTGAGGGAATAAAAGGGCAAAGGTTAGAGAACGCAAAGATGTAGAAGCCAGAATAGAGGGTGGCTTCTACAATGGAGGGGAAATGTGGGCCAAAGAATGTCAGGGGAGATGTGTTAAACTGCCAAGGAGAAAGTAAGAGTGGGAAATGTATTATCCCTGCAAATACTTATTTGAGCTGAAGATATTGTAAATAATTCCTTCAATTCTACTACCAACTATCAGGATTTTTATTCTTGCTGTCACTTGAATCGGATTATTTTCCTCATGTGGTGGTGCAGTGGACTGCTCTAATCCAGGTTTAAGATAACATTCAGTTACTATTTCATGCCTATATATTTAACCAACAAGCAATTCATTCCAGAAAGAAGTGAAATTTGTTTAGTTTCTTTGAGAACAATTAAAATGCATGTTCACGTTCAGGTAAACTAAAATGACTTTTCACATTGAGCAGATTTTGACTGCATGACTTTTAGTGTCAGCCATATTCAACATGGACCATGACTGTTCTTCAGGTAAAACCATTCATTTTGCTTTCACCTGACTGCTTTTTAGAAGAACATTCTTCTGTTTTGTTACGTAAATGGCAATGATTCTCATTGGATTGTTTGAAGTAGTATGACTATATTTCCCCTACCATGTAAAACAGGGAATAAAGGTTATTAATCTGTTGACTAAAGAGAAGAATGAATGCTGCCATGGCATACTGCAGGTTTCCCCAAGATGGTGACCTCTGGATGTTTTGGACAGTATCCTCAGCATCCTGAATTATGGGCCATGTTGGTTGGAGTTTATAGAAATTGAAGAACAAAACATCTGGAGGACACCAGCTTGGGGACAGTTAGTTCAATGTTTGATTTTGTGTTAGAGAACTTGAGTTAATAACCTTTCTCAGCTCTGGACTCTTTCTCAGCTCTGATTTGTAACATAGATTGCAGGATATCTATGCAAAGGGTTCAGTGAATACAGCTACCTGGGAGAATCTCATTCAGATTACCAGTGCAATTTTTACAACTTCCATCTAAATGAAATAGGAATGAAAACCTCTCTGTAAATGTTTATAATTTTCCTTGTTGTGGTTCTCATTTTAAGCTGTAATACTCTGGGTATGGAATGCTATGCCAGTAGTTCATCTAGTGCCGATGTTGCTTTCTTTTAATCATCACGCAAAACCTTTTTAAAATTATTTCAGGATTTTAAGGTACTTTTCGATCTGATTTTATTTTTTCAAGCTGCACTTTTTCTGCTAATTTCATATTTTATCTGTGGTTTTATCAATGCATTTTCTGTATCTTTTGTTAGCCTGGAATCAATTTTGATGGAATCAAAGAGGTATAAAATGATTTTAAATTGAAATAAAAAAACAAAAGGAAATAGCATGCAAAATTCATAGATGATCGTAAGTAAAATTTGCACAAACATATGCAGGAGTTATTCTACATGGCCCATGACTAATCATAACTTCACAGCAAAAATCAAAAACATCTGTGCAATTGTCAGGTATAACATGCATAATCATAACTAACTTCCACCTTCTTACCAAGAAATGTTTCCCATTTAGGACTTTTGTAATATGTAAAACAGCTTTTCAGTTTAAAACCAACTAATAATTTTGTTTTTAAATCTTGGAATTGAAGCATTTGAGCCAAACCATGGATATTTATACAAGAGATTAAGAAGAGATCTCTAATCAATAGTTTCATCAGCAGGTTTCATCAGTAGATCTGGGAACATGGCATGCTGGCAAGTGTAGTTGCAGAGCACAGGAACAGAGAGCAAAGAACCTGTGCCTGGACCTGCAGATCTGTATAAGTATTAGTTTTATCAATAAACTCACTTGCAGTTTATTGATAAATGAGGATTTTGTTTCAGCTTGTTTTAATAAGAATTTACCAAAATCCTCAAAGATCCTTATATTTAGGGGGGGAAAGCACCTTAATGAGTTTGGGAAAAACCAAAATAGATAGATTAATCAATTCAGGCCAAGAGCTTTGAGTGTTTGGATCTTAGAACTCTGGGTTTGAATCCCTATGCATTCATCCAAGTTAGCCCAGTCCTTTCTCTCATGGCTTCCTAATCTTTAACCACTTTATGACAGCTGGTGCAGAGTTGCATTTGCTTTTGGTAGGAATTTACTAAAATCTACCAAGTTCTACTGACTGGGAGATAAAGAATTTTAGATTGTATACTTTTTAAATGTGGGAGAAAGTGAATCAGACATATTTGCTTATCCATAAGCTTTACCTGTGCCTCACTTGCCTAACACAATGAAAATTTATGGTCATGGATACTATGCATTGTCTAAAGGATGATTGGCTGTTATAGCAATGGGGAGTGAATTGACTGATATTGCTGAATGTCTGCAAATGTACAGGGTAACTAACATGTGTGTTGACAAGAATCATGGGATCACAATTCACTGAAATTTTGAAACTGGAAGGGAGGACAAGGAGATGAACTCCCCCACTTAGAAAACTCATATGCCATTGTGCATCAGCCCAACTCCTTCTGAATTTGAGACTAGTTCATAATTGGCTTTTCCCCCTGGACACCTGGATTCCCTTTCAGGTACTGTCTGAAAATGTTCTAAGAAAGCTTGGAAGAGACAAACTTTGCAGTGTATGATTCTGCTTCGCTAGTATCATTATCCAATCACTTGAAATTTTCACAGAGTAATCTAGGATAAATATTGCTATCCTAAGGTTTATGTAATTGTAATTGTTTGTGTAATTTGTGTTAGATTGTTGAATTCTGGTCTGTCATAATGTATCAACCTCCTTCATGGATCACTGCCTTGTCGTGGCGAAGGGGCTTGTGTAGCTCATGGAAGCGATGAGCTATGCCATGCAGGGCCACCCAAGACGGATAGGTCTTAGCAAAGAGCTCTGAAAAAACGTGATCCACTGGAGAAGGAAATGGCAACCCACTCCAGTATCTTTGCCATGAAAACCCCATGGACAGTACCAAAAGGCAAAAAGATATGACACCGGAAGATGAGCCCCTCAGGTCGGAAGGTGTCCAATATGCTACTGGGGAAGAGCGGAGGGCTAGTACTAGTAGCACCAGAAAGAATGAAGCAACCGGGTCAAAGCCGAAAGGACACTCAGTTGCAGATGTATCTGGTGGTGAAAGGAAAGTCTGATGCTGCAAAGATCTATACTCCATCGGAACCTGGAATGTAACATCCATGAAACAAGGCAAGCTGGATGTGGTCAAACAAGAGATGATAAGACTGAACATTGACATCTTAGGAATCAGTGAACTAAAATGGACAGGAATGGGTGAATTTAATTCAGATGACCATCAGGTATACTACTGCGGGCAAGAATCCCTCAGAAGAAATGGAGTAGCCTTCATAGTCAATAACAGAGTAGGAAAAGCAGTACTGGGTTACAATCTCCAAAATGACAGAATGATCTCCGTTCTAATCCAAGGCAAACCATTCAACATCACAGTAGTCCAAGTCTATGCCCCAACCACTGGTGCTGAAGAGGCTGAAGTTGACCAGTTCTGTGAAGGCCTACAACACCTTCTAGAATTAACTCCAAAAAATGATGTCCTTATCATCATGGGGGATTGGAATGCTAAAGTAGGAAGCCAAAAGATAACCGGAATAACAGGCAAGTTTGGCCTTGGAGTACAAAATGAGGCAGGGCACAGGTTGGTAGAATTTTGTCAAGAGAATATGATGGTCATAGCAAACACTCTTTTCCAACAACCCAAGAGACGACTCTACACATGGACATCACCAGACGGTCAGCACAGAAGTCAGATTGAATATGTGCTCTGCAGCCAAAGATGGAGAAGCTCTATGCAGTCAGTAAAAACTAGACCAGGAGCTGACTGTGGCTCAGATCATGAGCTTCTGGTTGCAAAATTTAGGCTTAAATTGAAGAAAGTAGGGAAAAGCACTAGGCCACTCAGGTATGACCTAAATCATATCCCTGATGAATATACAGTAGAGGTGACAAATAGATTTAAGGAATTAGATCTGATAGACAGAGTGCCTGAAGAACTATGGATGGAGGCTTGCAACATTGTACAGGAGGTAGCAACTAAAACCATCTCAAAGAAAAAGAAATGCAAGAAAGCAAAATGGCTGTCTGAGGAAGCTTTACAAATAGCTGAGGAAAGAAGGGAAGCGAAAGGCAAGGGAGAAAGAGAAAGATTACACCCAACTCAATGCAGAATTCCAGAGAATAGCTAGAAGAGATAAGAATGCCTTCTTAAATGAACAGTGCAAAGAAATAGAAGAAAACAATAGAATAGGGAGGACCAGAGATCTCTTCAAGAAAATTGGAGATATGAAGGGAATGTTTCATGCAAAGATGGGCATGATAAGGGACCAAAATGGCAGGGACCTAACAGAGGCAGAAGAGATTAAGAAGAGGTGGCAAGATTACACAGAGGAACTATACAAGAAAGAGTTTAACGTCCCTGATAACCACGATGGGGTGGTCACTGACCTCGAACATGTACTTCTGCTTCATTGACTACGCTAAAGCCTTGAATCACAACAAATTGTGGCAATTTCTTAAAGAGATGGGAGTAGCTGACCATCTTATTTGTCTCTTGAGAAACCAATACGCTGGTCAAGAAGCAACAGTGAGAACTGGGCACGGAACCACTGATTGGTTCAAAACTGAGAAAGGAGTTCCGCAAGGCTGTATACTGTCACCCTGCCTATTTAACTTATATGCAGAGCACATCATGAGAAAGCGGGCCTAGAAGAATCACCAGTTGGAATTAAAACTGCTGGGAGAAATATCAACAACCTCAGATATGCAGATGATACCACTCTCATGGCAGAAAGTGAAGAGCAACTAAAGAGCCTCTTGATGCGGGTGAAAGAAGAAAGTGCAAAAGTTGGCTTGAAACTCAACATTAAGAAAACTAAGATCATGGCATCTGGTCCTCTCACTTCCTGGCAAATAGATGGGGAAGAAATGGAGGTAGTGACAGATTTTATTTTCCTGGGCTCCAAGATCACCACAGACGGGGACTGCAGCCAAGAAATTAAAAGACGCTTGCTCCTGGGGAGGAAAGCTGTGGCAAATCTAGACAGCATACTAAAAAGCAGAGACATCACCCTGCCAACAAAAGTGTGTATCGTCAAGGCTATGGTTTTCCCAGTTGCAATGTATGGCTGTGAAAACTGGACCATAAGGAAGGCTGAGCGCAAAAGGATTGAGGCCTTTGAATTGTGGTGCTGGCGGAGACTCCTGCAAGTCCCTTGGACAGCAAGGCAATCAAACTGGTCAGTCCTAGAGGAGATCAACCCTGACTGCTCTTTAGAAGGCCAGATCCTGAAGATGAAACTCAAATACTTTGGCCACCTAATGAGAAGGAAGGACTCCCTGGAGAAGAGCCTAATGCTGGGCACAGTAGATGGCAAAAGAAGAAGGGGACGGCAGAGAATGAGGTGGCTAGATGGAGTCACTGAAGCAGTTGGTGTGAGCTTGAGTGGACTCCGGGGGATGGTGGAGGACAGGAAGGCCTGGAGGAAAGTTGTCCATGGGGTCACGATGGGTTGGACACGACTTCACAACTAACAACAACAACAATGTATCAACCCAGCCTTGCTGACAAAAGATAATTTATTACCTGTGAAAAACTCAGAACACAACCTCAAGATTTGCTGTTGGGTTAAGAACACTCTGATTGTTTAAACCATGGGTTCTCATTACATGTGAACTCAGAACCAACAGTTGTTCATGGCTTGTTTTGTCAGGCTAGAGAGGTGGCAGGCAAGAGTGGTAAAAAAGCAAATAGCAAAGGAACAGCCACTCCACATACCAATATTATAGCACCACGATGGCATTCGAGATACAGGGAAGTAGGAAAGAAACAGTCAATTCAGGTACTGGAAAAAAAATTGTACAGTCATCTACAAGAAAAAAATATATGGATTTATATACTATGAGTTATCATTATGTGACTCAGGTAACTTAGAGAGACCCGGGCACTCAGCATGCATAAGTATATCTGTCACTCTGATGATACATTTCATTCATCACTATAATGTGGGGCCTAACTAGTTATGATACTTAGCATTTTTTTCACATTGAATCAGTGTGAAGGTATTTGAGGAGAGCATGTGAGGAGCTTACCTCCCATGAACATGATCCCATTTTTTTAAAATGCTGCAGCAAATGACTCATGTAGCATATTTAGTTTGCCACTTCCCTTGTGCTTGAGGGTATCAGTTCAAACATTTTTATCTTGAACATGGATAATGCAAACAAGAAATTTTGTATCCAAACATAGGTTTGAAAACCCGATATAGAATCTCATAAGAATAAGTGGAAAGTGATTACATGTTAAATAAGGATCTTCAGTTAATTATGTGCAAGCAAATTTAAGTGCTCAATTACTATAATTTCCCCTTCTTTGATTATGTTATTTAGTAATCATAAAAAGACAGGTAAACAGGCTTTTCCTGATGTGTTCAGACAGAAGATAATTACAGGCAGGTTATAAATATGGGTGGCAAGTCTGGAAAAGATAAATCAATATGCAGATTGGAAACTTAAATGTTTTGTCCTGCTAAGTTTGTTCGCATTCACCTAGAAAATACATTTAGAACTATTTTTTCTGCATGCATTTCAAGAAACAAAGGGAAGAACCTGATCAACATGCACATAATATCTGGGGGATATGCACAAATCTAAACTTGAGCATTATGCCATACCCCTGACACACCCATGTAATGATCTCCTCTCTGCCCTTACTGCTGTTGAAGCAGTGATCCTGAAACAGCAGTGGAGCTTCCTACTGTCCTAGGAGGGTTCTATGAGAAGACTTCCCTCTCCATCTTTAGAGGAGAGCCACTGGGTATGAGACATCCTTCTAGGAAGCATAAAATTTCTGCCCTAATGAACCTGTGACTGGTCTAGTACTTCATCAGGAAAAAATAACTAAATAATTTTAGTATACTGGTATCAACAGATGTGTTCCCCTAACTTTTTTCACTCCTACTGTCAAGTATCTGTTATCACTCATTATAAAACAAAGATTATGACCATTCTGAAAGTGTTGAATAAAGTAGATAGGCCTTAGATTGGCATCCCAGAAAAGGAGTAATGAGATTTAAATAACTTAGGATGCAATCGTGTGGTCTCTCAATGTTATGGGGGTAGGATTATTTGGAACCCCAGCTATGAGGTCCTGCATGGGACTTCCAAAGTGTGATCCCCCCCCTCCCGGCCCCATCACACATGTTGCAGGAAGAACTGCATCAGCTGCCTTTCCGAGGTTGCGGCTGGGTCTTGGAGGAAACAGGAGTGTGCTGGGGGTGAGGGTGAGAGGAGGCAGGGGCTGACAGCTTATGCAGATTTCTACTGGTGCCCCAGCCTCCTTCCCTCCCTCTCCCCAGCCTTTAAACTACACAGCCACAAAGAGTCATCTAGAGTAAATACAGAGCATGAGGTGTGGTGGCAGTAGAGATTGCCGCCACCCTGCTTCACTCCATATACAGTGGTACCTTGGCTCACAAACTTAATCTGGTCCAGAACTCTGGTTGTGACCCAAATTGGTAGTGAGCCAAGTCAAATTTCCCCATAAGGGTCAATGTACATTAGGTTAATCCGTTCTGCAACTATTTTTTTAACTCACAAAAATTTGAAGCAAAGTGACAAAGAACAACAAAGATCGCAGCCATCTCCTCCCCCCCCCCCCCGCCAACCAAGAGCACAAGCGAGGCCATCTCCCTGCCTCCCCAGCACAACCCATGCCTGAGGTGGGTGTGAATGCAGGCACATGGGGAGGAGACGGGTGCGATTGTGCTGGGGTGGGGGGGGGAGATCGCGGAGATCGCAGTTGAGGTCATGCAAGAAAGATGGGTGCAGTCCCGGGCACACTCATGCAGGAAAGATGGGTGTGCTCTCGGCCATCTGCCCCCCCCCCGCCCCCAGCACAATCGCAGCCATCTTCCCACTTCAGGGGGTGGGGAGGAGATGACCGTGATTGCGGTCACCAGCCAATATGGAGTTCCCGACCTGAGGAAAAATTTTTATGAAATTTTAGTTTGTGACCCAATTTGGTCATGAAATGAGGCATTCCTGAGCCATGGTACCACTGTATTAGATGCATGTAAGCATCTAAGGTCAGAGGCATATGTGTCTCTAAGGCAGATGGCAAAGACTGCATATCTGCCTGTGTCAATGTTATCCTTGGTCACTAATTTATAGTCTTTCGGAATCTAGTACATATTGGCCACTGATTTCATCATCCACTACATTTATATTGAAACTCAGTTTTCCTTCATTTTAAGACACACATTTATCTTTCCCCTCCATTTTTGCAGATGTTCACAGGAGCAAAATGCAAATGATAGAGAAGGCTGTGACTTTGTTTCAGGTTTGAGTTTTTGAAACCACAAGCTGCTGTGCTACTCTTCTTTAAGCTGCTTTGAAGAGTTTGCTCATTATAATTGCATTTAGCCTGTTTTCAGTCATTGAAACAGTCATTGTGTATGAACGCTCTGGTTTTGTGTGTGCTTTTTAAAGTCCATGGCTTTGATATTATAACTGCTGCAAGTGAATGCAATTAAATCTTTATTTGGAAACCTGTACTAATGTAAGTTATTCAGAACAAGCCACTGACTCTGAATTTTCATGTGTATTTACACTTATAATCAAAGCTTTTCTTCCCTTAAACTAACAAGGACTCTTTATCATAAGAAAGAGTTAATTCTAGCTGCTTCAGGCTGTACTTTCCAGAAGGGGCTGCATCTGGAAATTTCTACAATGTTCCTTTCTTTGCAAACAACATAAACTAATAAAATTTAATAGACAAATATTTTGTTGATTATATAGTAAATGCAAATGCTTAAACTGAGGTTCATTCTTTTATTTGTATTTAAAGATATGCACATAAGAACTATAGATGGTCCAAGGAGATATTATAAAAGATACACTATTCTGTGTCTCTATTTTGTCCCTTTCAAATTGTCAGATACAAACAATTCATGATGTGGCATCATCAGGCCGAGTGTCTTCCTCAAGGATGGAAGATACACAATTTGATGACATCACTCACATCACATCACAGACTGTTTGTATTACAGAGCTCTGGGGAAAACAAGCAGAGGAACATGGAATGGTAGAAGCTCCAAATCTCTTATACTATAGATTTTAGCCCTAGTTCAGATATGGTGTTTTATGACTTATCTTCCTTATAAGCTACATCTGGTATATCTTAGTAACATGACTATGTTTGGAGGATCATGGAGACAAAATTAGACATGGTGGCTTATTCACCACATACCTCTGGTGAATTGCCTTGTTGGCATGATTATCCTCACTGGGCAGCGGTTGTCATGATGTCTGAAGCTGGTAAGGCTAGGGGACTGACACAGTTCACAAACCACACTAAGATCCAAGAACAAGCCATGGCTTTCAGGGTGGTTTATAAACCACCTGAATCACCCTCACCAAGCGAATAGGCAACCAGAGAGGGGCAATTATGTAATTAGGTGTTTCTCAAATGGCATGCCCAGGGGACAGAAATAAGCAGCTGGCACATTTCTTTCCATGTGGGTTATGCCTGGGTAGGGTTAGGGTGTTCTGAGTGTGGAGTCCCTGCTCTGACAAATCCTGTAGCCCTCTAGGTTCCATTCAGGTTACACAATTAAAATTAAAGGCCATGCTCTGAAAAAATAGAAACATTGGAGGAAGATTTCCTTTCAGTCAAATATTTAGAGTTTACCGGTCTACATAAGTATCAAAAAAGAAAAAATACTTGATTTTAGAAAGGAAAGATGGGAGAATTGGGGCTGGGAAGGCAGAGGTACCAGAATTCAAGCGTATCAGGGAATCATTGGCCCTTCAATCTCAGATGCATAGTTAGCCATGATTATTCAGCTGGGAGAGTGAATAATCACTCTCCACATGATCAGTGGTACTCTCATTTTTCACATGTTCCAAAGCTCCATGCTCCCCACTGACAACTTCTATAAGGAGACACTCTAGGTCAGTTAAAAACTTAGATCATCAGGTCTGAACTCTAATAGATATGCATAACTTTCAAAGTTTCAAAGGGTCAAGGGAAAAGCAGAAAGTAGAGCTGCTGCCTCCCCCTCCTCCGCTCCAACTGGTGGACATAGGCATACTGCCTCTAAAACCAGAGGTTACATAGATCCATCAGGACTAGTAGCCATTGATAGCTTTATCCACCATGAATTTCTCCAGTTCCCTTTTAAAACCATCCCGCATTAGCGAGATACACTGAAGCCCCCAATTATCTATATATGGACAAGTGATTTTTAACTTGGGGTAAGTGGAGAGTTGACTGTGTTTGCCAACAGCACCAACTTATTTAGGAAGAGGACAGAGGAAAAAGTCTAAAAGGATCTCTCCAGATTGGAAGAATGGGTGTTAAAATGGGCAACACATTTCAATACAACAAGTGTAAAGAGATGCGCAGTGGAATCAAATATCTAGCTACATTCATATGCTGTTGGTGGCTGACATGGCTGCAACTGAATAGGAAAATGATCTTGGGAGTCTGGCAATAACTCTATGAAACAGGTGCAATACATTTTGGGGATCATTAGGAAGGAATAAAAATAAAACTGCCAATAGCATAATGATCTTATTTAATTCTGTGAACTGACCACTCTTGAAATAGTAAGTACAGCTCTGGCCACTGCACTTCAAAAACAGTATTATATTGCTTGGCAGGTTCAGACAAGAGCAGAAACAGCTACAATATGCAGCATTTCTTTTAGCTTAGGAAAAAAAGGCAAAAATGTAGGTGAAATAAAAGTGTATAATATTATGCATGGAATGAAAAAAGTCAATAGGTTCTCCCAGTCTTATAATACTAGAAAGACTCAAAAAATACTAGAAAAACCAACTGAATGGGAGGAGATTCAGGTCACATAGAAACAAATAGTTCTTCACACAGCACATAGTTCAAATATGGCTTTTCCTTCTATGGCAGGGGTCTCAAACTC
>NW_025335783.1:53313-64879 GCF_004798865.1 Varanus komodoensis
GAGTTTGAGACCCCTGTTCTATGGTATGTATTGGCGACACTAAAACGGATGGCTTTAAAAGGACGTTGGATAATTTTGCAGACGTCTAGGCTATTGTCTACTACTGGTGATGCTCTGGGTTAGGGCTGGGAAGGTGCTGTTGCACTCACATTCTACTCATGCAATTCCCATGGGCATCTTCTTGGCCATTCAGAACAGGCTGCTGGACTATAGAGGCCTTTATCCTGCTCCAGCATGGCTTTTCTTAAATTCTTGTGAGTCTGTGGCAAACATCACAAATGCTGCTGGATAATTAACATTGCAATGAGGTTGTTTAAAAAGCAACAAATTAGTTGGCTTGCAGAAATTTTGTGTGTGTGGAGTCTGTGCAGTCACCAGAAGTATGGTTTTCGGTATGTCCAAGAGATGTTTTCTATGATATTAAGAAAGAATATTTAACTTTGTTTAACAAGGTTACTGGATCAGTGAGTGCATTCATGCAGCTGCTTCCCATCTGTTTCTTGCAGATCTTTCATTTGGACGTGTATTGCAAAGGAGCTGTGTGTAGTGGTGGCATTGCGCTACATTTGGCCATAAAGAAAGGGCAGTTCAAAGGGTCATCCCTAGCACAGTTTGCCCCTAGATTTTAGAAAACACTTTGGGGAAGCTGTTTGTAGAGTTTTCTGTCTCAGGCAAACAGGATCAAGGAGGAGGTTAGCTTCATGCAAAATACTGTATACATTCTTTCTCATACACTTTTCTCCCTGCTTTAATCAATACAGTACTACAGTCCTAGCACATTTGAGAAACTCTTTTCTGTTCCTGAATTTCACTCTGTGGTAACTAAAGAAGAGAAAGAAATCCTGCTGTTTTAGACCAACCCAACTTAAAGCCAACAAATAGCACTAGGTTTGCTTTATTATTAACCATTGATAATATTATATATATTAATTGTTGATTATCATTAAACCATTTTGCAGAACTGCAGTGACTGAAAATATTCACATTATATTTGGGATGCTTGCAAAGTTATTGGAGCAGGTTTAGATCGCAAGCTTACTTTGTAGATATAAAAAAGCCCCTGGGTATGCACTGCATGCATCAGCAGTTGTCTTATCCTGTCACGAGCTGTCACATAGTTCAAATATTTATTTATTTATTTATTAAAACATTTTTATGCCGCCCCATTCGCCGAAGCCTCGGGGCGACTCACATTATCAAGTTAAAATAATTATAATATAAATTAAAAATATAAATATTAAATTAAAATACAACAATACAGTATAAAATAAGCCGCCCTGGCCAAATAAAACCAATAATGTTAACAGTTAAAATGCTGCTTGAATAAAAAGGTCTTTGCCTGGCGCCGAAAAACAAATAACGACGGTGCCAGGCGGACCTCTCTGGGGAGCGCGTTCCATAACTTAGGCGCCACCACAGAGAAAGCCCTCCTCCGAGTACCCACCCTCCTAATTTCTTTCACGGAGGGTTCCCGGAGAAGGGCCTCCCCCGCCGATCTCAAGGGGCGGCTGGGCATATATGGATGCAAGCGCTCCTTCAGGTAACCAGGACCCAAGCCGTTTAGGGCTTTATAGGTCATCACCAACACCTTGAATTGGGCCCGGACTTCAATGGGAAGCCAGTGAAGCTGACGGAGAACTGGAGTCATGTGAACACAACGCCCAGTCCCCGTCAGCAGCCTGGCAGCTCTGTTTTGAACCAGTTGAAGTATCCGGACCGTCTTCAAGGGTAGCCCCACGTAGAGCACGTTACAGAAGTCGAGACGGGAAGTCACCAATGCATGTGTCACTGTTGCGAGGCAGTCATACTCCAGATAGGGGCGCAGCTGGTGGATCAGCCGAAGCTGGAGGAAAGCGCTCCTCGCCACTGCTGTTACCTGAGCTTCTAGTGAAAGCTCCGGGTCGAGGAGCACTCCCAAGCTGAGAACCTTGTCCCTAAGAGGGAGTGCAACCCCATTCAGGACAAGGTTCTGTTCACCCTCTCCAAAGCCAGAACCACCAACCAACAGGACCTCCGTCTTGTCTGGATTGAGCTTCAGTTTATTGGCCCTCATCCAGCCCATTACCTCGGCCAGGCACCGGTTCAGTACAGTCACTGCCTCACCTGGATTGGTGGAAAACGAGAGGTAGAGCTGGGTATCATCAGCGTACTGATGGTTCCGCAGCCCACACCTCCTGATGACCTCTCCCAGTGGTTTCATGTAAATGTTGAACAGCAACAGGGACAAAATGGACCCCTGCGGTACTCCATGGCATAACTGCCATGGCGCAGAGCCATAGTCCCCCAGCACCACCTTTTGAAACCGGCCATCGAGATAGGAGCGGAACCACTGCAAAGCAGTGCCTCCGACCCCCAATCCCGCAAGCCTGTCCAGAAGGATACCATGGTCGATGGTATCGAAAGCCGCTGAGAGGTCCAGGAGAACCAACAGGAACGCACTCCCCCTGTCTTTCTCCCTGCACAGGTCATCGTACAGGGCGACCAAGTCAGATTCAGTACCGTACCCGGGTCTGAAGCCGGACTGAAATGGGTCCAGATAAAATGGACCCATTTATGGACCCATAAAATGGACCCAGATAAAATATGTATAAAATGCAGGTACCATTTACATCTCTGCAGGACTGGAAACAGCCCATTGCAAAATCTATGATGCTATGATTCTAAGATCTCTTTTTGTGGAAGTTTGATGGCCACCACCATTCATAAACCAAGGCTAGGTTTGGGACAGAATAAGAGTATGTTACCATTCTATCATCTTTCACTCCTACTTAATTCAATAGGATTTACTCCTGATATTTATAGGACTGCAGTTTGCACTATTAATGTAGAACCCAAATCTTACAATTTTACATTACCCAAAGTGGAAGGCAGGGGCAACATTCTTTATTTCAAATATCTGTGAAGCCTTCTTATAACACTGACAACATCATCTGGAATAATACACGTCAATGGATTAGGCCAAATTAGTGTTGCCTTACATTATATTAACATTATTTCAGATCTCTACATTGCAAGTGTATCATTTGCTTAATATTTATTTCAACATTTGTATGCCATTTTCCAAGGTGACTCATATCGCACAAACATAGATTCAGCTGATAAAATTTAGCAAAATATTACAAATAAATCACAGTTATATGAACACTGCATATGTGAATAAAGGCAGCTAAAAATAAAGCATTAGAACAAGAACAGGTGAAAAATGTCTGGCTATTCCTCTGTTTTAATAAGCTACCTATTTCAAATTTTTCTGTATTTTTTGCTTTCCCAAACTGAACTCTGATCATGAGTATAGAAGAAATACTCTGACCCATATGTGAATTAATTCAATTTTCATTCATAATTTTGAGTACTTAATTTGGGCACTGCAGAAACTGTATTGGTAAAAAGGAAAAAATGTGTGGGTCCATAAATAGCGCGGCAGGAAGCCTGAGGCCCTGCAAATGTTAGACTGCAATTCCCCTGACCATTGCTTACACTCACTGGGGCTAATGGGAGCCCAACAACATCTGAAAGATCTCTGGCTCATTGTCTCTGTCATAGAGGAATCTATCCAATATCATCCAGTGCAAGTTCACCCAAAAGCAAATGCTGTGTGATGGCTCACCTCCCTTACTCTCCACTAACACAGTGCAAACAGTGCAAAGCAAACTAAGAGAATACAGCCAGAATAGACTCCAAAATAAACCAATGTAATTAGCAAGAAAGCTCCACAGAAACATAAGACTTATTCAGACTTATTAGAAAGGCATAGAGTTACACAGTTGGCAATGTTTATTATTTTGTTTATTGCTTATATGTGTACTGATTTGCATTGTGGTGGTGTTCTGGTAGCAGTTGCATGATGAGAGAACAAGTGAGAGCAAGAGCAGCTGGTAACAATGGCAGTGAGAGGGCAGATTCACTGAAAGAGGGCGCCCAATGAGGGTCCTCAAGAATCTGGAGCTGCTCTCATCCTCAGTATGGATCTTTTCCTCCATCCCATCTGGTTTGGCTAGAAGCAAGAGCAGCAGGAGGAGTGAGCAATGCATTCTTGCAGTCCAGACCCCTCTGCTCTGAAGGTTAAGCAGTCATAGTGGGAATAGATTTCTGTTTATTTCTATGCTCCTCATTTCAGCTTCTCACAGGTGCTACATTCCTAAGCAAACTTACTTGGGAGTAAGTGCCAAAGAACTGAGTGAGACTTACTTCCATGTAAACATACATCGGATTGCAGGGTAAGGGTTACTTCCATTATTTTTCTGAAATGTTATGGGATTTAACCAATCAGTTGTCACCATGAATAGTGTTCATTTCCTTTAAATGCTATGGAAAAAAATGATTCAGTACATTAAACTGTGCACATTCCCACGCTCTCTGTTCAGAGACATGTTGCCCTTCTTGATGTTTTCTTAGGAAAGTGGCACCTCTGGTCTGTGTAATAATAGAAGCAAGCTCAGGGGAAAATGTTAAAGCTAAATGTTGATAAGGAAAATGCATATAGAGCTTTGTGGATTACTCATATCTCTGCATGTCCATCACTTTTTAGAGCCAAGTTTGTGTCAGTCTGAGCTGGGAAGGAATGAAGATGGTGAGATCTGGCTGAAATGAAAGATCTAATTCTGATCATTTGTTTGGCATTTGTTCACATTTAGCACTTAGATCTCATAAGCCTTTTTAGTTCCTAAATTGACTGTTTTGCAGAGAAAGTTATGCTATGTTTTATATGGCTTTCTCCCAGACCTTTTAACTTGAATGAAGTTAACACTTAGAAACAAGAAAATGGGGAAAGTACTTGATAATCTTAAATAGATCATTATGTATTTATGAAATTTGAATACATATTTCCCCTTAACCTTACAGGGAAATATGTATTTTAACAATGCATTCTTATCAATTTACTTTTGCTATGAGTTATCTTGAAAGTTTTTTTAAGGGTAAGATGACTTAAGAAATACAGTAAATTATAGTAACAACAACAATACTAAGGAGCAGAAGTTGTAGCCTATTTAGTAGGGCTTTGCCCAGGTAAGTGTGCATGGGATTGCAGCCTGTTCCATTAAAATGATTTGGACAGACTGTAGGCTGCTGTAAACAATATCAATTGTTCATTGCTACTAATACCAGCTTAGGAGAGGGTGATTTTCATTAGAACCATAGTAATAGAAAAGTGTTAATCCCCCACCTACCCCCTCAACAACCTAGATGTCTTAAATGCAGTCACCCAGTTTTAGTAGGTAAAACTAGGTGAAAACCTGTAGCCCATATAATGTGATCTACAAGGCACTCTCTCTGACTGAGCTCTCTCTGGCAGAGCCAGAAGTGTGAGTCCAGTCCAAGGCCTACAATTCTCAGCATATACCAATATATCTGACTGGAGCATGCTGGGAATTGTTGGCCTTTTTCTGTCTAACTTGCATAGAATCATGCCTTAATTTCTTTAATTGCATGGTAACGTTAGTACTATAGTTCACAAGGTGACATTGTATTTTTGCTTGTGCATTATTCCACTATCTCTTCATTGCTTAAGAATTCATGTTTTCTCATTTGAAAGTATTGTCTGTCCTTTCTGATTAGTGTATCATTTATTAGGTTGTCAAGATCATCTAACAAGCTCTCACAACTTGTACTGTAGCACCATAAAGACTAATGAATTCATTTTGGTATTTGGTTTCATGGCCTACATCCTACTTTATCAGATGCATGAACTGTTATCCTGATTTAAAAGTATGTCCATAGGCCTGGAGGTGGTGGGGACTGTAAACAGTGAGGTCAGAGGGATTTAAAATGGGAAAAGTTCAGAGAGCTACCTCAACAGTTGTCATTCAGGAAACATCATTGCAATGGTAAACCAATTAACATATGTTAATTAAGTAAAAACAAATCAAAGACCTTGTTTGAATCAGAGTTTGATTTCGAAATGAATTGTACTTAGCAACTTCAAAATGGTATCTCTCTTGTAATTCCTTTATTTGAGAATGACCATCTTAAGATCATCACCAGTCTAGGTTCAGGCAAGAGGATAACCCATAGTCAGGGGTTCAGTATGGTTTGAGTTGTCCCTAAAACATGGGTCCTTGATTAAATGTGGTTTATCGTATTGTCCAAACACACCTAACTGGTGATCAACCCGCAGTTCAAAAGCCAACAGTAAAGCATGTGTTCTTTTCATAAGTTGTTTCTGGCTTATTAATGCAGCTGGATTTAGACACGTTTCAGTAAGAAGCCATGGTATAGTGACACTTAGCTCATACTCAGCCCCTGAGTGTGAGTTATCTTGCCTGAACTCAGTCAGAATGTCCTGAGAAGCTGAAATGTACCCCCATGTCAGATTTGTCCATCTAACTGATCTCAGTATTTTTTGCATTTTAGTTCTCGCTGACAACATCAGCTGTGCACATACACACACCTTCAGCATGCATATTTATGCTAATTTGGGGTTAATATTTCATGTAACTGAGGATTAGAACAGTGCCAGAATAAATTTGTTAGTCTTTATGTGTCACAAGACTGTTTTTTCTGCAACAGACTCCCTGGAAACGATTTTCAGTGGCCATTCCCGAAACAGTCGAATGATACTACAGACATTGTTACATTTGTGTGCTGATTAATTAAAATAACAACCATTTTGTCCTAATTCCAGCCACAGGTGATAGTTGTATTTCAGCTGTTTCACACAACTTAAAGACACAAAGGTGGCATGAGCTTTCCTAAACATTTTCCACTTCATTTCATACATAAAGTGTTAACCCCTTATTGCCAACTCTTATATAGACATAATGATGGGGATGGGGTGGAAACTGTTATCAGATGGAACTGAAATGCAAAAAGTACAAATAATGAAATGCCACTAAGATTGCTATTTGAGTCATAATGCAGACTGCAATGGTGAGCCAATTAACATATGCACTGTGATTAAAACACACACATGCCCCTTTGTCCTTATTCAAACCATAAGAAATAGAGCTGATTACTTGCATTTCATGAATTTTGTACTGAGATCTGTCTTTGAAATTCCTTTGTTGAAGAACAGCTAAAGGAATTTCAAAGACAGGCTGATAGAAGTCCTCCCTCTGGAAACAACCAGTGTGAACCTTTAAAAATGTGTTAAATATACATCTTTCAAGGACAAGCTCTCCCAGACTTGGGCCAAATAGACAAGAATGCCCCAGAGCAATGGGGAGTTTATCCTGATTTAAAGATTGCTGATTTAAAGATTGCTACATTCAATATAGAAGGAGTTTCTGTGCCTGTGACAGCTGTATGCAAAGGATGACTATGCAAGTGCTGTGTCTCCCACCACTGCACTCTTCTGACAAGAGCAACAGCATCTGTTCCCTTTCTATGAAGCTTCAGTTCAAGTTTCTGTCATGTATTAGGTATGAAGGAAAAATTAAAAAGAGTGAGGGGGTTTTGTATTCCCTTCCCATAAATATATAGTTCCTTAAGTGTTTTATATTTAAAGACTTTAAATTATTTTAAAGGCTTTAAATTATCTTAATTATTATTATCAAAACCAAATGTGTCTTCAGTGTGTTTTCTTCTACAAATGCTGCACACTCAATAAAATAAGGAACTATTTGGGTTGATTTATACATGCATGAGTTATTTCTTTCCTGAAGACTTTTATGGCATTCCAACAGTTTAAGGCCACAATCCTAAACATGGTTAATGGGAAGTAAGTTCAATTGGACATAGTATGATTTACTTCAGAGTAAATATAGGAGTGTGTTGTAAGGCTGAAGTCCTTTGCTCACTTGCCTGAATACAGTGATGCTTACTTTCATGTAGCCATTACTCATCTCTTTTCTATGCAAAACAGGACCAAACATGGTTAACCTTCCCTCATAGGGGATGAACCTTCCCTCATCACCCTCTTGATCACGTTGCTTGCTCATTTCTGCACCTTTTTTCCTCTTCTACAATATCCTTTTTTAGGTGCGATATTCCAAGTGGGGTCACACCAGTGGTTTTTATGAGGCCAGTATTATACTGGCAGTTTTATTTTCAGTTCCTTTCCTAAGTATGCCTAGTATTGAGTTTTCTTTCCACCCCCTGCAGCCACACCCTGGGTTCATATTTTCATCATACTGTCGAGCACAACCCCAAGAACTCATTCTTGGTCAGTCACCACTAACTCAAATTCCACACATTTATACTTGAAGCTGGGAATTTTTACCCCAGCATGAATTACTCTGCACTTTCTTCCACAGAACCACCTTTGCCATTTTCAAGCACATTCTCCCAAGTCATTTTGGAACTGTGCACCATCCTGTTTTGTTTTAACCCCCCTAAAGAACTTGGCTAACACCCAGCTCTAGGGGAGAAATCTACCTATTTAGTTTGGATTACTCTGACACAATGATAAACAACTTTGTTCATTACATTTATATTTCAAATTTAATTTAGGCCATGGGTTAGGAACATATGGAAGGTTCCCCATCTGCTTTAGAGAAAATTTAAAGACATATACAGAGGATTTCCAAATGGTCGATATTTAGACAGTGACCAGATTGACACCCGCTCAGTTTCAACAAAGCTGCTGAATCAAATATGCCTTCAGACCTCACCCTGGGCATTGAATCACTACAAGCAGGTACCTAGAAGCAATTACACAAATGTTTAGATTACATGAAGAAGCAAGACAAAAATGGCATTGACAGACATTCTTGTTCTTCCAATTGCATGATATTGTGCAACTGCCAATCGTGATAACTGAGGCTTTATGACGGGGTCCTCAGACTTTTTCAACCACCACTGGTGGGCGGAGGGAGGCACACTGAGTCCAAAACCATCTCTGTGTGAGCAAGGGATCGGCTTGTGAAGCGCCAGCTTGCGAAGTGTGGAGATCGTTTTTTCTGAGTGAGTCCAAAACGATCCCTGCATGAGCAAGTTGCGTGCCGGCACACGCGTGGCAAGTACAAAACCTCTGGAGTGGGCCGGTTAAATGGGCATGGTGGGCCAGATCTGGCCCATGGGCCGTAGTTGAGGACCCATGCTTTATGATCTGTGCCACATATGACCTCCTCATTTGCTCTCGTTCTGTGACTGGGTTCATTATTGTGGCTTTTCAGATAGTTTATAACTATGTGTCATAGAATATCATAGAATAGTAGAGTTGGAAGGGGCCATGAAGGCCATTGAGTCCAACCCCCTGCTGTTGCAGGACACCACGTTACACCATCCCACTCAGATGGCTGTCCAGTTTCTTTTGGAATGTCTCTAGTGTGGGAGAGCCCACCACCTCTCTAGGCAGCTGGTTCCACTGTTGTATAGCTCTGACAGTGAGGAAGCTTTTCCTGATGTCCAACCTAAACTTGAATTGATTATTCCATGTCCTACACCCTGGTATCAGCAAGAGAAGATCTTGACCTTCCTCTTTGTGACAGCCTTTGAGGTACTTATAGAGGGATATCAGTCTTCTCTTCTCAAGACTGAACATACCCAGTTGTCTCAATCTCTCCTCAGAGGGCAGTGTTTCCAAACCCTGGATCATTTTTGTTGCCCTCTGCTGGATCCTTTCTAATTTACCTCCATCTTTCATAAGTCTTGGTGCCCAGAACTGGACAGAGTATTCCACGTGAGGTCTGACTAGTGAGGAGTATAGAGGAACTACTACTACTTGTGATTTGGAAGTAATACTTTTGTTAATGCATCCCAAAATAGCATTTGCCCACTGACGGCTGCATCACATTGTTGGCGCATGTTGTCCACAATTACTCTGAGATCTTTTTCAGTTCTGTTGAGCCATGTATTCCCCATCTTGTATTGATGCATTTGGTTTCTTTTTCCTAGATGGAGAACTTGGCACTTGTCCTTGTTGAATCTCATTCTGTTGCTTTCAGCCTGGTGTTCAAGTTTATCAAGATTGCCCTGGATCTTCATTCTTTCCAGGGTGTTCGCTATTGCACCGAGTTTTGTATCATCTGAAAATCTGATTATCTTTCCTTGTACTTCCTCATCTAAATCATTAGATGAGGAAGTACAAATCATTAATAAAGATGTTAAAGAGCACTGGGCCCATGAACAAACATTATTTGTATGTTTATGAATAAGAAGGATGGTCAAAGAAATTATAACAACCATTAAAAGTATTGTTTCTATACTTTGTTGTAAACTTCCCAGAGAGCTTTGGCTATGGGCAGTATAGAAATGAGATTCACCACCAACACCAGCAACAGCAGCTCATAGCTATCATATTTCACAAACAGTTATTTGCTTTAGAAACAACTAGCATGGCAGTATATGGATGATTGGTAAAGTCTATTTGTATGCATATGTTCCAGTCCAATCCACTTTATCATTAATTACATTTCTGTTCTGCCCAGTAGCCAAAGCTGGCTGAGCAGGTATATTGCCACATATGGACAACAGATCCAGTCTGATTGTGGGTTCTGTGTGGCTTGATAGACTGTGTGGCAAGTTATGGAAGTAAACTATACTCCCTGGTAAGAAATAAAAAAATTCAAGCTTTTTCCACAGAAGAGCTAGTAATCTGCTTCTCTCTCTTTCCTTCTCAAGGAAGAGGAAGAATTATCAGTAAATTCATTCTAGACTAAGATCAGAGGTACTAAATGCACTTTACATACCTGTGGGTTGCCATAGATCCACCTTCCCCAATCTTGTACCTTTTAGGGTTTTGGACTTCACCTTCTATCAACTTCGGCCAAGTATGGTTAATAGACAGGAACCCTGAAAGTCGAACTGCAAAACATCTGGAGGATGCCAGGTTGGGGAAGGCTGCCGCAGACACTCTGCCAAATAAAGTCCTATTCAAGCACTATGAAAAGGACTTCACCAACAGAAGAGTGGCATTATAGTGAACAGCCCCTTCCATCATATCTGTGCACATAGGCCAAATTCTGCAGGGAAGGGGTACAGCTGTACATGTGGAGGCCTTGGCATGAGCCAGAACCCTTTGCTATCAGGTTCTAGATCCTGATGTACTGGCAGACATCAGTGGAATATGGAGTGTTGTTCAAGGTTCCACACAGTTCATTCTACGCGTATTACCTTGCTCAAACTCAGTCTTGGGTACTGAACATATGGAATCCTCATTGGTCTGCTGGGGAGATTCCTTAAGGTTCCTGCCTCAGATAGTCTATAGTTCTATAATATCTGGAATTCCTCCAAGCCTGTTGCTACTTCCCACTTGTGTGTGGATCTGGCTGCTTGGACTACAGAAGAAACTGTGCCTACAATTTGAATAGCAGAAATAGATGGAAAAACCAACCAACTTAACATGTTTACTGAGAGTTACTTTTCAATGGTGAATTAACCAACAATGAATCTTGCATGTTAGGATTGGCTTTGACTTTTCAGCAGTGCATTATTTATTTTTTGTTCTAAATCTTATCTGAAAAATGTCATTCTGACCCAGCCAGGTTCTCCATTTCCCTTTCAGCATTTATGGTGGGTAGGCTGAGCATAACAGATTGCTAAAACAATCCTTCTTGTAAGTGGTAAAGGAAATTCAGTTAAGGTACAATATGCAAATATATGTTGCCCCTAGCAAAAATTTCATATACAATGGTGAAGTGAACAATTTATATGCATGACTTTATTTCTGATGCAATTGGAAGGGAGG
>NW_025335784.1:0-14011 GCF_004798865.1 Varanus komodoensis
AGAGGGTCACGCGCACACTCCTAGTCCTCCTGCAGACGCTGTCCCTTAACGCAGGACTCCCTTCCGCCTGTTCCGAGCGCGTTGCTACGGTCAAAGTCCCGCCCGGGGGGCCGTGATTTCCCGGCCCCACCCTGACAAAGGGGCAAAAGTTGCCCCGAATGGAGGGCCACGTGGACACAACTAGTCCTCTTTGAGAGGATGTCCCGCCGTGCAGGCCTCCGTTTCCACGTGTTCGGAGCGTGTTCCGACGGTCGGAGGCCCGCCCAAAGGCCGCGATTTCCCGGCCCCAACCTGACACAGGGCCAAAAGTTGCCCCGAAAAGAGGGCCACGTGGACACACCTAGTCTTCTTTGAGACACTGTCCCTCCACCCAGGCCTCCGTTTCTGCCCATTCTGAGTGCGTTCCGATGGTTGGTGTCCAGCCCGGAGGCCGCGACTTCCCGGCCCCACCCCGACAGACGGGCAAGACTTGCCCCGAAAAGTGGCCGATGCGGGCAAACCTAGTCCTCTTTGAGACGCTGTCCCTCATGCAGGTGTCTGTTTCTGCCCCTACCGAGCACGTTCCGACAATCGGAGGCCAGCCCAGAGGCCGCGATTTCCCGGCCCCACCATGACATATGGGCATGACTTGCCCCGATAACAGGGCGATGCCCGCGCACCAACTCTTCTTTCAGATGTTGTCCTTACACGCAGGCCTCCGTTTCTGCCCTTACCAAGCGCGTTCCGACAGTCGGAGGCCCGCTCAGAGGCTGTGGTTTCCCAGCCCCACCCTGACAGATGGGCAAGACATGCCCCGAAAAGAGGGCACCGCGTACATACTTAGTTCTCTTTGAGACGCTGTCGCTCCACGCAGGCCTCCGTTTCCGCCCCCTTTCCGAGCGCATTTGGACGGTCGGAGGCCCGACCGGATGCCGCGATTTCCCGGCCCACCGTGACAGTGGGGTAAAAGTTGCCCCGAATACAGGGTGACGCGGACAAACCTTGTCCTCTTTGAGACGTTGTCCCTTTGCGCAGGCCTCCGTTTCCGCCAATTCTGAGCGTATTCTGACGGTCGGAGTCCCGCCGGCGGCCGCGATTTCCTTGCCCCACCCTGACAGAGGAGAAAAATTTGCCCCGAAAAGAGGGTGACCCAGAGACACCTAGTCCTCTTTGAGACGCTGTCCCTCCACGCAGGCCTGTGTTTCTGCCCGTTCCGAGCACGTTACGACGGTCGGAGGCAAGCCCGAAGGCCAGTATTTCCTGGCCCCACCCTGACAGAGAGGCAAAAGTTGCCCGGAAAACAGGGCGAAGCACGCGCACCTAGTCCTCTTTGAGAAGCTGTCCTTCGCGCAGGCCTCCGTTTCCACCCATTCCGAATGCGTTCCCATGGTCTGAGGCCAGCCCGGAGGCCAGGATTTCCCGGCTCCACCCTGACAGAGGGCAAAAGTTGCCCCGAAAACAGGGCCACACGGACACACCTGGTTCCCCTGGAGACGCAGTCCCTCCGTGGGGGCCTCCGTTTCCACCCGTTCCGAGTGCATTCTGACGGTCGGGTGCCCGCACAGAGGCCGCGATTTTCCGGCTCCACCCTTCCAGAGGGGCAAAAGTTGCTCCGTTAAGAGTGCCACGTGGACACACACAGTCCCTTTGAGAGGCTGTCCCTCCGCTCAGGCATCCATTTCAGCCCTTACCGAGCGCGTTCTGACATTCGGAGGCCCGCTCAAAGGCCGCAATTTCCCACCCCCACACCGACGGTGGGGCAAAAGTTGCCCCGAAAAGAGGGTGCCGCGGACACACCTAGTCCTCTTTGAGATGCTGTCCCTCCACGCAGGCCTCTGTTTCTGCCTGTTCTGAGCGCATTCCGACGAACGGATGCCCCCCCAGGGGCCGGGATTTCCCAGCCCCAAGCTGACAGAGGGGAAAAAGTTGGCCCGAAAACAGGGGGACACGCGCACCTAGTCCTCTTGCAGACGCTCTCCCTCTGCCCAGGCTTCCGTTTCCACCTGTTCTGAGCGCGTTGCGATGGTCGGAGCACCGCCCGGAGGCCGCGATTGCCCGTCCTCACCCTGACAGAGGGCCAAAAGTTTCACCGTAAAGATGGTGAAGCGGACAAACCTAGTCCTATTTGAGACGCTATCCTTCCACGCTGGCCTCTGTTTCTGCCCCTTCCGAGCACGTTCCGATGGTCGGAGGTCTGCACGGAGGCCGCGATTTCCTGGCCCCATGCTGACAGAGGCCCAAAAGTTTCCCCAAAAAGAGGGTGACGCGGACACACCTAGTCCACTTTGAGACGCTGTCCCTCCGCGCAGGCCTCTATTTCTGCCCATTCCTTCTGCATTCCGACGGTCGGAGGCCCGCCAGAGGCCGCGATTTCCCAGCCCCACCCTGACAGAGGCCCAAAAGTTTCCCCTATATGAGGGTGACGCGGACATACCTAGTCCCTTTTGAGACGCTGTCCCTCCGCGAGGAAATCCGTTTCCGCCCATTCCGTGCGCGTTACAACGGTCAGAGGCCCGCCCGAAGGCCAGGATTTCCTGGCCCCACCCTGACAGAGGTGCAAAAGTTGCCCTGAAAAGAGGGCCACGCGGACACACCTAGTCCTCTTTGAGAAGCTGTCCTTCCACTCAGGCCTCCGTTTTAGCCCGTTCCGAGTACGTTCCCACGGTCTTAGGCCCGCCCGGAGGCCGGGATTTCCCAGTTCCACCCTGAGAGTGGGGCAAAAGTTGCCTTGAAAAGAGGGTGACGCGGACACACCTAGTCCTTTTTGAGATGCTTTCCCTCCGCGCAAGCCTCCGTTTCCGCCCATTCCGAGAGCGTTCCGACGTTCGGAGGCCCGCACGGAGGCTCTGATTTCCCGGCACCAGTCGGACAGAGGGGCAAAGGTTGTCCCGAAAAGAAGGCGACGCGCGCGCACCTTGTCCTCTTTGAGATGCTCTCCCTCGCTCAGGCCTCTGTTTCAGCCCGTTCCGAGCGCATTCCGACTGTCGGATGCCCCCCCGGAGGCCGGGATTTCCTGGCCCCACGCTGACAGAGGGGAAAAAGTTGGCCCGAAAACAGGGGGACACGCGCACCTAATCTTCTTGGAGACGCTCTCCCTCCGCGCAGGCCTCCATTTCCACCTGTTCCGAGCGCGTTCCGACGGTCGGAGGCCCTTCCGGAGACAGCGAATTCCTGGCCCCACCCTGACAGTGGGGCTAAAGTTGCCTCGAAAACAAGGGAAGCGCGCGCACCTAGTCCTCTCGGAGAAAATGCCCTCCGCGCAGGCCTCCGTTTCCGCTTGTTCTGAGCGCGTTCCAACGGTCGGACGTACGCCCGAAGGCCGTGATTTCCCGGCCCCACTCTGACAGAGGGGAAAAAGTTGCCCCGAAAAGAGGGTGACGCGGACACACCTAGTCCTCTTTGAGATGCTGTTCCTCCGTGCAGGCCTCCGTTTCCGCCTATTCCAAGAGCGTTCCGACGTTCGGAGGCCCGCACGGAGGCCCTGATTTCCCGGCCCCAGTCTGACGGAGGGCAAAGTTTGTCCCGAAAAGAGGGCGACGCGCGGGCACCTTGTCCTCTTTGAGACACTGTCCCTCGCTCTGGCCTCCGTTTCTGCCCGTTCCGAGCGCGTTCTGATGGTCGGAGTCCCGCCCGGAAGCTGCGATTTCCCGGCCCCACCCTCACAGATGGGCAAGACTTGCCCTGAAAAGAGGCCGACGCAGTCACACCTAGTCCTCTTTCAGATGCTGTCCCTCCGCGTAGCCGTCCGTTTCTGCCCGTACCGAGCGCGTTCCGACGGTCTGAGGACCGCCCGGAGGAGGCGATTTCCCGGGCCTACGCTGACAGTGGGGCAAACGTTGCCCCGAAAACAGGATGGCGCGCGTCCACCTAGTCCTCTTGGAGGCGCTGTACCTCCGCGCAGGGCTCCGTTTGCACCCATTCCGAGCGCGTTCCGACAGTCGAAGTCCAGCCCAGATCAGCGATTTCCCGGCCCCACCCTGATATTGGGGCCAAAGTTGCCCCGAAAACAGGGGGGTGCGCGCACCTAGTCCTCTTGGAGACGCTGTCCCTCCTTGCAGGCCTCCGTTTCCACTAGTTCTGAGCGCGTTACGACGGTCGGACGACCGCGCGGATGCTGCGATTTCCGGGCCCCAGCCTGACAGAGGGCCAAAAGTTGCTCCGAAAAGGGGGTGACCTGGACCCACCGAGTCCCCTTTGAGACGATATCCCTCCATGCAGGAGTCCATTTCCACCCATTCCAACTGCGTTCCGACGGTCAGATGCCTGCCCTGAGGCTGCGATTTCCCGTCACGACCCTGACAGAGGGCCAAATGTTGCCCCGAGAAGAGGGTGACGCGGGCACACCTAGTCCACTTTTAGACGCTGTCCCTCGCGCAGGCATCCGTTTCCGCCCGTTCCGAGGACGTTCCGACGGTCTTAGGCCCGCCCAGACGCCGCGATTTCCTGGCTCCACCCTGAAAGAGGGGCAAAAGTTGCTCCGAAAAGAGGGCCACGCGGACACACCCAGTCCTCTTTGAGACGCTGTCTCTCACGCAGGCCTCCATTTCCGCCAGTTCCGAGCACGGACCAATGGTGGGACGCCCACCCAGAGGCCGCGATTTCCCGGCCCCACCCTGACAAAGGGCCAAAAGTTGCCCCGAGAAGAGGGTGACGCGGGCACACCTAGTCCACTTTGAGACGGTGTCCCTCGCGCTGGCCTCCGTTTCCGCCCGTTCCGAGCACATTCTGACGGTCGGAGTCCCTCCGGCGGCCGCGAATTCCTAGCCCCACTCTGACAGAGGAGCAAAAGTTGCCCTGAAAAGAGGGTGACCCAGAGACACCTAGTCCTCTTTGAGATGCTTTCCCTCCACGCAGGGATCTATTTCAGCCCTTACCGAGCGCGTTCCGACAGTCGGAGGCCCACCCGAATGCAGGGATTTCCCGGCCCCACCCTGACAGAGGGGCAAGAGTTGCCCCGAAAAGAGAGCCACAAGGATAAACCTAATCCTCTTGGAGCATCTGTCCCTCGCGCAGGCCTCCTTTTCCGCCCCTTCAGAGCACGTTCCGACGGTCGGAGGCCCGCCCGGATCCGCGATTTCCCGTCACGACCCTGGCAGAGGGCCAAAAGTTGCCCCGAAAAGAGGGTGACGCGGACACACCTAGTCCTCTTTGAGATGCTGTCCCTCCACGCAGGCCTCTGTTTCTGCCCGTTCCGAGGACGTTCCGACGGTTGGAACTTGCCCGGAGGCCATGATTTCCCAACCCCACGCTGACAGTGGGGCAAACTTTGCCCGAAAAAAGGGGGACGCGCGTCCACCTAGTAACCTTGGAGACGCTGTCCCTCCGCCCAGGCCTCCGTTTCCGCCCATTCCGAGCATGTTCCGATGGTCGGAGGCCCACCCAGAGGACACGATTTCCCGGGCCAACCCTGACAGAGCCCCAAAAGTTTCCCCAAAAAGGGGCTGATGCAGACAGACCTAGTCCGTTTGAGAAGCTGTCCCCCCGCGCAGGCCTCTATTTCTGCCCGTTCCGAGGACGTTCCGATGGTTGGAGGCTTGCCCGGAGCCTGCAATTTCCCGGCCCCACGATTACAGTGGGGCAAACGTCTCGCATGAGGGTGACGTGCGTCCACCTAGTCCTCTTTGAGACACTCTGCCTCCGCGCAGGCCTCCGTTTCCACCCATTCCTGATGCGTTCCGATGGTCGGAGGCCCGCCAGAGGCCGCGATTTCCCGGCCCCACCCTGACAGAGGCCCTAAACTTTCCCCAAAAAGAGGGTGACCCGTACACACCAAGTCCTCTTTGAGACGCTGTCCCTCCACGCAGAAATCCGTTTCTGCCCATACCGAGCGCGTTACGACGGTCGGAGGCCCACCCGAAGGCCAGGATTTCCCGGCCCGATCCTGACAGAGAGGCAAAAGATGCAAGGAAAACAGGGCAAAGCGTGCGCACCTAGACCTCTTTGAGAAACTGTTTTTCGCGCAGGCCTCTGTTTCCGCCCGTTCCGAGCGCGTTCCGACGGTCGGAGGCCCGCCCGGAGGCTGTGATCTCCCGGCCCCACGCTGACAGTGGGGAAAACGTTCCCTGAAAACAGGGTGATGCGCGTCCACCTAGTCCTCTTGGAGGCGCTGTCCCTCCGCGCAGACCTCCGTTTACACCCATTCCGAGCGCGTTCCGACGGTCGGAGGCCCACCCAGGGGCCGCGATTTCCCGGCCCCACCCTGACAGAGGGCAAAAGTTTCCCCAAGAAGAGGGTGACGCGGACACACCTAGTCATCTTTGAGACGCTTTACGTCCGCGCAGGCCTCCGTTTCAACCCTTACCGAACACGTTCCGACAGTTGGAGGACCGCCCATAGGCCGCGATTTCCCAGCCCTACTCTGACAGAGGGGACAAATTTGCCCCCAAAAGAGGGCCGCACGGATACACCTAGTCCTCTTTGGGACGCTGTCCCTCCATGTAGGCCTCCATTTCTGCCCCTTCCGAGGGCGTTCCGACGGTCAGAGGCCCGCCCAGAGGCCGCGATTTCCCGGCCCCACCCTGACAGAGGGGAAAAAGTTGCCCTGAAAAGAGGGCCACGCGAACACAACTAATCCTCTTTGAGACACTGTCCCTCCGCCCAGGCCTCCGTTTCTGCCCATACCGAGCATGTTACGATGGTCGGAGGCCCTCCCGAAAGCCAGGATTTCCCAGACCCACCCTGACAGAGAGGCAAAAGTTGCCCAGAAAACAGGGCGACGCACGCACCTGGTCCACTTTGAGACGCTGTCCCGTCGCGCGGGCCTCAGTTTCCGCGTGTTCCGAGCATGTTCCGACTGTCGCAGTCATGCCCGGAGGCCGCGATTTCCCGGCTCCACCCTAACAGAGGGGCAAAAGTTGCCCCGAAAACAGGGTGACGTTGACACACCTAGTCCTCATTGAGACGGTTTCCGTGCGCGCAGGCCTCCGTTTCAGCCCATACCGAGCGCGTTCCGACAGTCCGACCGAGCGCGTTCCGACAGCGATTTCCCGGCTCCACCCTGACAGAGGGGAAAAAGTTGCCCCAAAAGGAGGTCCACACTGACACACATAGTCCTCTTTGAGACGCTGTCCCTCCGTGCAGGCCTCCATTTCTGCCCTTTCCGAGCGCGTTCCCACGGTTTGAGGCCCTTCCCGGAGGCCGCGATTTTCCGGCCCCAGCCTGACAGATGGGCAAGACTTGCCCCAAAAAGAGGGCGGCGCGGACACACCTAGTCCTCTTAGAGACGCTGTCCCTCCACGCAGACCCTCGTGTCTGCCTGTACCGAGTGTGTTCCGACAGTCGGAGGACCGCCCGGAGGCCGCGACTTCCCGGCCCCTCCCTGACAGAGGGGCAAAAGTTTCCCGAAAAGGGGCCATGCACGCCCACTTACCCCTCTTTGAGACACTGTCCCTCCACGCAGGCCTCCGTTTCTGCCTGTTCTGAGTGCATTCCGACGGTCGGAGGCTCTCCCGGAGGCCGCGATTTCCCGGCCCCACTCTGACAGAGGGGCAAAAGTTGCTCCGAAAAGAGGGCCACGCGGACACACATAGTCCTCTTTGAGATGCTGTCCCTCCGCGCAGGCTTCCGTTTCTACCCATACCGAGTGCATTCCGACGGTCAGAGGCCTGCCCGAAGGCCAGATTTTCCCGGCCAGACCCTGATATAGAGGCAAAAGATGCCCGGAAAACAGGGCGAAGCGCGCGGACCTAGTCCTCTTTGAGAAGCTTTCCTTCACGCGGGCCTCCGTTTCCGCGCATTACGAGCGCGTTACGACGGTCTGAGGCCCGCCCGGAGGCCGCGACTTCCGGGCTCGACCCTAACAGAGGGGCAAAAATTGCCCGCAAAACATGGAGATGCATTCACCTAGTCACCTTTGAGACGCTGTACCTCCACGCAGGAATCTGTGCCCACCGTTCCAAGTGCGTTCCGAAGGTCGGAGGACCGCCCAGAGGCCGCGATATCCCGGCTCCACCCTGACAGAGGGCAAAAAGTTGCCCCGAAAAAGGGCCACACGGACACACCTAGTATTCTTTGAGACGCTGTCCCTCGCGCAGGCCTCCATTTCCGCCCGTTCTGAGCGCGTTCCGACGGTCGGAGGCCCGCCCGGAGGCCGCGATTTTCCGGACCCACCCTGACAGAGGCCCAAAAGTTTCCCCAAAAAGACGGTGACGTGGACACACTTAGTCCCCTTTGAGACGTTGTCCCTTGTGCAGGCCTCCACTTCTGCCCGTTCCGAGTGCGATCCGATGGTCGGAGGCCCGCCCGGAGGCCTCGATTTCCCGATCCCACTCTGACAGAGGGGAACAAGGTGCCCCGAAAAGAGGGTGACGCGGACACACCTATTCCCCTTTGAGACGCAGTCCATCCGCGCAGGCCTCCGTTTCTGCCCATTGCGAGCATGTTTTGACGGTCGGAGGCCCGCCCGAATGCCGCGATTTCCCGGCCCCACCCTGACAGAGGTCCAAAAGTTGCCCCGAAAAGAGGGTCACGTGGACATACATACTCCTCTTGGAGACGCTGTCCCTCGCGCAGGCCTCCGTTTCCGCCCATTGCGAGCATGTTTCGATGGTCGGAGGCTTGCCCGGAGGCCACGATTTGCTGGCTCCACCCTGACAGAGGGCCAGAAATGCCCCCAAAAGAGGGTGACTCGAACACACCTAGTCCCCTTTGAGGCGCTGTCCCTCCACGCAGGAATCCGTGTCCGCCGTTCCGAGTGCGTTCCGACGTTTGGAGGCTCGCCAGAGGCCGTGATTTCCCAGCCCCACCCTGACAGAGTCCCAAAAGTTTCCCCAATAAGAGGGTGACGCGGACACACTTAGTCCTCTTTGAGACGCTGTCCCTCAGCGCAGGCCTCCATTTCTGCCCATTCCGATCACGTTCCACGTTTGGATGCAGGCCCAGAGGCGGCAATTTCCCGGCCCCACCTTGACAGAGAGGCAAAAGTTGCCCGGATAACAGGGCGACGCGAGCACCTGGTCCTCTTTGAGGCGCAGTCCTTCTGCGCAGGCCTCTGTTTCCGCCCATTCCGAGCACGTTCCGACTGTCGGAGGACCGCCCGGAGGCCGCGACTTCCCGGCCCCACCCTGACAGAGGCCCAAAGGTTTCTCCAAAAAGAGGGTGACGCGGACGCACCTAGTCCACTTGGAGACGCTGTCCCTCCGCGCAGGCCTCCACTTCCGCCCATTCGTAGTGCGTTCCGACGGTCGGAGGCCCGCCAGAGGCCACGATTTCCCGGTGCCAACCTGACAGAGGCCCAAAAGTTTCCCCAATTGGAGGGTGACGCGGACACACCTAGTCCCTTTTGAGACGCTGTGCCTCCGCGCGGAAATCCGTTTCCGCCCATTCCGTGCAAGTTACGACGGTCAGAGACCGGCCCGAAGGCCAGGATTTCCCGGCCCCACCCTGACAGAGGGGCAAAAGTTGCCCCGAAAAGAGGGCCATGCGGACACACCTAGTCCTCTTTGAGACGCTGTCCCTCAGCGCAGGCCTCCATTTCCGCCCATTCCGATCACGTTCCACGTTCGGATTCCAGCCCGGAGGCGGCAGTTTCCCGGCCCCACCCTGAAGAGAGGCAAAAGTTGCCCGGATAACAGCGCGACGCGAGCACCTGGTCCTCTTTGAGGCGCAGTTCTTCTGCGCAGGCTTCTGTTTCTGCCCATTCCGAGCGTATTCCGATGGTCGGAGTACCTCCCAGGGGCTGCGATTTCCCTGCTCCACCCTGACAGATGGGCAAGGCTTGCCCCGAAAACAGGGCGACGCGGACAAGCCTCGTCCTCTTTCAGATGCTGTCCTTCCACTCAGGCTTCCGTTTCCGCCTGTTCCGAACGCGTTTTAATGGTCAGAGACCGGCACGGAGGGCACGACTTCCCGTCCCCACCCTGACGGAGGGGCAAAAGTTGCCCTGAAAAGAGGGCCACGTGGACACACCTAGTCTTCTTTCAGATGCTGTCCCTCCGCGCAGGACTCTGTTCCAGCCCTTTTCCAAGAGCGTTCAACGTTTGGATGCACGCCCGGATGCCGCGATTTCCTGGCCCCACCCTGAGAGAGGGGAAAAAGTTGCCCCAAAAAGAGGGTGATGCGGGAGCCCCTAATTTAGTTTGAGATGCTGTCCCTCCGTGCAGGCCACCATTTCTGCCCATTCCGAGCGTGTTCCGACAGTGGGAGGCCAGCCCGGAGTCCGCAATTTCCCGGCCCCACCCAGACAGAGGGGCAAAGGTTGCCCCGACAAGAGGGCGATACGCGCACCTAGTCCTCTTTGGGAAGCTGTCCCTCCGCGCAGGAATCCGTTTCCGCCCGTTCCGGGCGCGTTCCAACGGTCGGATGCCTGCCCGGAGGCCGCGATTTCCCGGCCCATCCCTGACAGAGGCCCGAAAGTTTCCCCAAAAAAAGTGCGACGCAGTCACACCTAGTCCCCTTTGAGACGCTTTCCCTCTGCGCATGGCTCTGTTTCTCCCGTTCTGAGCAGATTCCGATGGTCGGAGGCTTGCCCGGAGGCCGCGATTTCCCGGTCCCAGGATGACAGTGGGGCAAACATTGCCCCGAAAACAGGGCGAAGCGCAAGCACCTAGTCCTCTCGGAGAAAATGCCCACCGCGCAGGCCTCCGTTTCCGCTTGTTCTGACCGCGTTCCGATGGTCGGACGTACACCCGGTGGCCATGATTTCCCGGGCCCACTCTGACAGAGGGTAAAAAGTTGCCCCGTAAAGAGGGTGACGCGGACACACCTAGTCCTCTTTGAGATGCTGTCCCTCCGCACAGGCCTCCGTTTCTGCGCGTACCAAGAGCTTTCCGACGGTCAGAGGCCCGCCCGGAGAACGCTATTTCCCAGCCTCACCCTTTCAGAAGGCCAAAAGTTTCTCCGAAAAGAGGGCCACGCGGACACAGCTTGTCCTCTTTGAGACGCTGTCCCTCACTCAGGCCCCATTTCTGCCCGTTCCGAGCGCGTTCCGACGGTCGGAGGACTGCCTGGAGGTCGCGATTTCCCGGCCCAACCGTGACAGAGGGCCAAAGTTGCCCCGAAAAGAGGGTGATGTGCGCGCACCTAGTCCCCTTGGAGACGCTGTCCCTTTGCGGGGGCCTCCATTTCCGCTTGTTCTGAGCGCGTTCCGACGGTCGGAGGCTGCAATTTCCCGGCCCCACTCTGACAGAGGGGCAAAAGTTGCTCCGAATATAGGGCCAAGAGGACACACCTAGTCCTCTTTGAGACGCTGTCACTCTGCGCAGGCTTCCGTTTCTGCCAATACCGAGCGCGTTACGATGGTTGGAGTCCAGCCCGAAGGCCAGGATTTCCCGGCACCACCCTGACAGAGAGACAAAAGTTGCCCGGAAAACAGGGCGAAGCGAGCGCACCTTGTCCTCTTTGAGAAGCTGTCCTTCGTGCAGGCCTCCGTTTCCGCCCATTACGAGCGCGTTCCGATGATCGGAGGCCCACCCAGAGGCCGCGATTTCCCAGCCCCACCCTGACAGAGGCCCAAAAGTTCCCCCGAAAAGAGGGCCATGCGGACACACCTTGTCCTCTTTGAGGAGCTGTCCTTCCACGCAGGCCCCCGTTTCTGCCTGTTCTCACTGCGTTCCGACGGTCGGAGGCCCACGTGGAGGCTGCGATTTTCCGGCCGCACTCTGACAGAGGGGCTTAAGTTGCTCCGAAAAGAGGGCCACGCGGACGCACATATTCCTCTTTGAGACGCTGTCCCTCCGCGCAGGCGTCCGTTTCTACCAATAGCGAGTGCGTTCCGACGGTCAGAGGCCCGCCCGAAGGCCAGAATTTCCCGGCCTGACCCTGACGGAGAGGCAAAAGATGCCCGGAAAACAGAGGGAAGCGCACGGACCTAGTCCTCTTTGAGAAGCTTTCCTTCACGCAGGCCTCCGTTTCCGAGCGTTATGAGAGCATTCCGACGGTCGGAGGCCGGCCCAGAGGCCGCGATTTCCCAGCCCCACCCTGATAGAGGCCCAAAAGTTCCCCGAAAAGATGGCCGCGCGGACACACCTTGTCCCCTTTGAGACGCTGTCCTTCCACACAGGCCTCCATTTATACCCGTTCCGAACGCGTTCCCATGGTCTGAGGCTCACCCAGAGGCCGCGATTTCCTGGCTCCACCCTGACAGAGGGGCAAGAGTCGCCCCGAAAAGAGGGTGACGCAGACACACCTAGTCCTCTTTGAGATGCTGTCCCTCCGCGCAGGCCGCCGTTATCGCTTGTTCGGAGCGCGTTCTGACGGTCGGAGGTCCGCCCAGAGGCCACTATTTCCCGGCCCCACTCTGACAGAGGGGAAAAAGGTGCCCCGAAAAGAGGGTGACCCGGACACACCTAGTCCCCTTTGAGACGCTGTCCGTCCACGCAGGAATCCGTTTCCATCCATTCCGAGTGCGTTCCGAGGGTCGCATACCCGCCCAGAGGCCGCGATTTCCTGGCTCCACCCAGACAGAGGGGCAAAAGTTGCACCAAAAAGGGGGCCACACGAACACACCTGGTTTTCTCGGAAATGCAATCCCTCGCGCAAGCCTCCATTTCCGCCCAGACCGAGAGTGTTCCGACAGTCGGAGACCCGCCCAGAGGCCGCGACTTCCTGGCTCCACCCTGACAGAGGGGCAAAAGTTGCCAGGAAAATAGGGCGATGCACGCAACTAGTCCTCTTGGAGACGCTGTCCCTCGCGCAGGCCTCCGTTTACGCCCGTTCCAAGCACGTACTGACGGTCGGAGATCCGCCCGGAGTGCGTGATTTCCCGGCCCCACGCTGACAGTGGGGATAAAGTTGCCCTGAAAACAGGGGGATGCTTGCGCACCTAGTCCTCTTTGAGAGGCTGTCCCTCCACGCAGGCCTCCATTTCCTCCCGTTACGAGCGCTTTACGTAGGTTGCAGGCCACCCGGAGGCCGCGATTTCCCGGCCCCCACCCTGACAAAGGGGCAAAAGTTGGACCGAAAAGACGGCCACACAGACACACCTAGTTCTCTTGGTGAAGATGACCCTCGCGCAGGCCTTGGTTTCTGCGCTTACCGAGCACGTTCCGACTGTCCGAGGCCCGCCCGGATGCCGCGATTTCCTGGCCCTACCCTGACAGAGGGGAAACAGTTGCCCCGAAAAGAGGGCCACGCAGATTCATCCAGTCCTCTTTGAGATGCTGTCCCTCCGCGCAGGCCTCCATTTCTGCCCATTTCGAGCTCATTCCGACGGTCACAGGCCCGCCCAGAGGCCGCAATTTACCGGCCCACCATGAAAGATGGGCAAGACTTGCCCCGAAAAGAGGCCGACGCGGACACACCTAGTCCTCTTTGAGATGCTGTTCCTCCGTGCAGGCCTCCGTTTCTGCCCGTACTGAGCACGTTCCGACGGTTGAATGCCCGCTTGGAGGCCGCGATTTCCTGGCCCCTCCTGACAGAGGGGCAACACTTGCCCTGAAAAGAGGCCGTCGCGGACACACCTAGTCCTCTTTGAGAAGCTGTCCTTCGTGCAGGCCTCCGTTTCCGCCCGTTCTGAATGCGTTCCCATGGTCTGAGGCCAGCCTGGAGGCCGGGATTTCCCGGCTCCACCCTGACAGAGGGCAAAAGTTGCCCCGAAAACAGGGCCACACGGACACACCTGGTTCCCCTGGAGATGCAGTCCCTCCACGGGGGCCTCCGTTTCCACCCATTCCGAGTGCGTTCTGATGGTCGGGTGTCCGCCCAGAGGCCGCGATTTTCCGGCTCCACCCTTCCAGAGGGGCAAAAGTTGCTCCGTAAAGAGGGCCACGTGGACACACACAGTCCCTTTGAGACGCTGTCCCTCCGCTCAGGCATCCATTTCAGCCCTTACCGAGCGCGTTCTGACATTCGGAGGCCCGCTCAAAGGCCGCGATTTCCCGCCCCCGCACTGATGGTGGGACAAAAGTTGCCCCGAAAAGAGGGTGACGCGGACACCCCTAGTCCTCTTGCAGACGCTCTCCCTCCGCGCAGGCCTCCGTTTCCACCTGTTCCGAGCGCGTTCCGACGGTCGGAGGACCACCCGGAGGCCGCGAGTTCCCATCCTCACCCTGACAGAGGGCCAAAAGTTTCCCCGAAAAGAGGGTGACGCGGACAC